>NC_133553.1:70925963-70955963 GCF_048773025.1 Camelus bactrianus
CGGGCGGGCGGCGGCAGACACGGTGAGGGGCCGCGGCGGGCCCGGGAAGCGAAACGCGCCGGGGCGCGGCCCGGGGGACGGGCGGACGGAGCGGACGGGGGAAAGGACGGACAGAGAGAGGACGCGAACGACGAGCGAGGCAGCGGCCCACGGCCGGCGCGCCCGCGGACGGGCAACGCCGCCTGGAAGCCGGTAAGCGGGAGAGGAGGGCCGTGGAGCCACCGCCAGGGGCCCGCGCCGGAAACCCAGACGCGAGTCGGCCGCCGGGGTGCGACACGGGGTCTCACCGCCACGGGCCCTCCGGCACGGGGGCGGCCCCGCGGCACCCAAGGCGCGCCGACTGGCCCTCTCCTCGGCACCCTCACGGGGGCCCAACGGCCACCCTCGCCCGACACCGCAGGGCCTCAGGACGGCCCACCGCAAGGCTCTCCCGCCGCACGGGCCGGCGCTGCCCCGCCCCGCCCCGACGCGCACCCAAACAAACGTTCGCGCCGTGCCGAAGCACCCCACCTCCCCCCGTCGGGTCCGACGACGCTTCACCCGGGGCCGCCTCCAGGGGAGGAACAGCACCCACAACGCGGTGAGGCCACGTTCTGGTCCCAGGACGGGGGGGGTCGGCGGGGGAAAGGCTCGGCGCGGGCGGCCATCGGTCCTGGCAGGGCAGGGGAGGGCCGGCGGCGGCGACGAGGAGGGGCCGCTCGCGCGCAAGAGCGACGGCCGGCAGGGGTCGTGGGTGCGGGCGGGCACCAACCCAGGGAAGGGGAAAATCTCGAGACACGACCGGGCCGCCGGGGAAACCACCGCAGGATCCCACCACCCCCACACGTGGGGGCGGCCCCGCGACGCCCAGGACGCCGGCCGGCCTCAGCCAACCCTCGGCGGTTCCTCCCACACCCCGGCCCCGCCCGCCGCCGGGACTCGCGCGCAGCAGGCTAACCCCCCCAACTCCAGAGGGTAGCCCCTTCCACTCGCTCACTCGTCCGTCTGCGTCTCGTCTGTCCGTCCACCACCACCACCCAGCTTCGTCTGGCTCGCCCCCAGGCCTCGCGGCCCGGGGAAACGCTGCCGAGCGAGGCGGCCCGACCCGTGGCCCACGCACCGCCACCGGTGGCTGCGTCTCGGGACCGGAACAGGTGGGGTGGCTCCTCGCGGCGCGGAGACTGGGGGGGGGCCCAAGTCGGGGTGGACCGCCTTCCCCCTCCCCCCCACGGCACGCGCCGGGGAGGCCAAGCCCGCGCACACGCGCGCGCGCGCTCGCACGGCCCCGCGCCAGACGCCGGGCCCGGCCCGGCGGAACCCTCCCCCGACTCGGAGGGGGGAGGCGCGGGCCACAGCAGGCCAAGAACAGCACTCGGCCCCACCGCGGGGCCAGCGCAGCCCACACGCCAAAGCGACGGGGCCCTGCCCACACGCCGCGGCAGTCGCTCCCCGTGGAGAGTGACTGCACGCTCTGGATGGAGGAGCGGCGGCTGGGGGGTCCGGTGCCCCCAAGGCTCCCCTCTCAGATCGCTAGAGAAGGCTTTCTCACCGAGGGCGCATCGCCCCCCACCCAGCGTGCCCCGTTCAGGCCTACGGAAGCCCGCCGACGTGTACGCCAGCGCTCGGCTGGGCAGGAGGGGTCTGCGGTAAGGGTAAGCAGCGGGCCAAGAAGCGAGCGTTCGCGGTCGGGACCGGGGAGAGCCCGTGCGTGCCACCTCGCGAGGAGACGCACCCAAGACCGCGTGGGGACGGGACAGACGCCCGCCCCTCACCGGCACATCACCCGGCCCCACCACGATCGCTCCCACGCCCGGGCGCGAACCCCGCTGAGGGGGACCCACCCGGCGTGCGCCCGGCCACGTCAGTCCCCCCCCCCGGTACAGGGTGAGGACTGACGTTCAGGAGGCGGCCCCGGCCCCACCGAGGGTGGGGAGCGGACACGCCTCGCTTACCGTCTCGACCCCTCCCCCACGCCTCAAGAGAGGCGCTCGGGAGACACGACCACCGCAGGGGTTACCCGAGAGGACTCGCTGGGGACGGGAAGCGATGCCGCCGCTCGGCCTCGGGCACCTGAGGGACAACCTGGAGCGCTCCAGGGGCACCGCAGAGGACCAAGGCGAGACACGCTCACACCCCGACGAGGGGGTACGTGGCGTGGCGGCGGGGCAGCCCTCCCCCGCCGCGGGGGAGGGCCGCTCGCGAGACAGGACGCCGAGCAGGCGAGGAGGCGAGAGTGTCTGCCGCGTCGCAAGACCCCGGCCTCGCCGACACCACAAGGCACGGGAGACCGAGGTCGGGCCGGAGTCCGCACCCCTGCCTTCCCCCCGCCACCCACGGGCGGCAGAGGAGAGGCGAGGGGCCCGCAGGCAGAACGAGAAGAGAAGCCACGTTCGCCATGAACGTCCCCGTCCCTCGTCTGGCGCGGCTTAGGCCCGGCCCGGGGGAGCATGACTTCACCACATCGGTCAGGTGAGTGAATGAGTGAGTGAGTGAGCGAGCGAGCGAGCCATGTGGGGCAGGGAGGCCCCAGAGGGGAGGGCCCGGCGAGGACAACCACCAGAGGGGCCTGCTTCAGCCTCACCAGGCGCCACCCACTCCTCAGTCCTCTCCGAGGAGAGCGGCCAACGACCCCAGGCGGGGAATGCCTGACACGCGGCACGGAGCCTACGGGGGTGGGGTCGCGCCGGCCACCACCGGGTGCCTGCGGCGGGGAGCGCACGGGGTAAAAGACCCACGCCGCCACCTCACCCCACCGCCCTCGGGCCACCAGAGACCGGAGGTGGCACCACGGGCCACGTCAGCTGGACGCACACACGAGAGCCGGCGCGCAGGCCCGGGCGGGCGGCTCAAGTGTCAGAAGCGGAGTCGGCTACCAGGCCAGGGCTCACGCAGAGAGAAGCCCAGAGCCTCGCACGCGTCCGGAGACCCAACACTCGGTGACAGACACCGAGGAAGACCGTGTCAGCACCTATCTGCTGGCAGAAAATGCCCAACACGACAGGAAAAATGACAGCGCCCAGAAACGGGGCGGGTCCACGATTTGCAAGGGGGGACCCCGGGACCTCGGTCCGGCCACCTGCCCCCAGCCCTACCCCCATAAATGGCAGCCCCGAAGCTCTCGGGGGCCATCTGATCGACCGGGGTGGGGGGGGTTTGGTAGGGGGAGGGGAGAGGGGATGGGAGAGGGGAGGGGGATTAGGAGGAGGCTTAGGAGGAGGAGTGGGAATGGGAATGGGAATGGGAAGGGACGAGAGGGAGACGGGATCAGGCCGGGGACGCCCTGCCCTTTTCTCGCCCGCGTGGCCGGGGACTCGGGGAGATGCCACAGAGGCGCCTCCGACGAGAGGGCCCCCCACGAGGGACCGCTCCCGAGCACCGGGCCCCGGGCCCCGGGCCGGGGAAAGCCTGCCTCCCCCACATCCCTCGCAGGACGCCCCCGTGCCGGTCCCCGAGTCCGGATGAAGTCTCGGTCCCTCCAACGCCACCGGAACCCACGCGGGCAGGCTTACGGGCCGGGGGGCACCCCCTCCCAGGCCTCCCGCGCCAACAGGGGCCGGCCCAGCCACGTCTCCGGATCCATCGGGACTCAGAAAACATTTCATCCAAGGAGGCGCCTCCGACGACCGGGAACCCCAGCGCGCCCGTCCACGGCCTCACCGCACTGGGCCCGGGCCGCTCCTCGCCTCAGGAGCAGTCGTCCAAGGGACGCAGACGAGGGCCTGACCACCTAGCCGCCGGCGGCCCGGGCGCGGGACACTCTCTCCCTTTCCCCCGCGGCGGCAAGGCGCAGGCCGTGTCCGATCGGCTCGGGTCGGTCTCCGCGGCTGGAGGGGCACAGGCGGATGCTGGTCGACCAGGCCAGGCCACACGGCTTCCCCCGGCACACGAGATCCCGGGAGCGCGGCGACAGTCACCCCCTCATCATCCTGCGAGTCCAATCTGCGCCGAGAGCAGGACGCGCCCGCGGCTCAGCGCCACGGGGACTGTCACCGCCGGTGTCGCCAGCCTCCCCGAAGTCTGCCTCGGGCCCCGCCGCCGAGCCCCATCCCTTGCCGAGGTCGCCGACGCTCGGGAGAAGAGGGACGATCTCAGAGCGGCAGCCAGATGGCGCCCGACAACCGTCGCCAACGTCCCCGGAACCGATCCCGACCGCCGCCGGCCGCCCAAACGCCCGAGCTCGTCCCGGACTGAGGCGCCGGGCGGCCCCGTGGCGTCCGCCTCGGAGCCCGCTCACCCTCGTCACGGCACGGCACGGCACGACACGAGGCGACACGACGCGACGCGGCGCGACGCGACCCCGGCAACAGATCAGGGCGGGGAGGACGGAGGGAGCCGGGGTTTGGCAAGACACGGCCGGCCGGGCGGCTGCCGCGAAGGGGACGCGCTCCCCACGCGATTCCCCGGGCGGGGGAGATCACACGGACACGCCGGCGGGGCCGGGGCCCACGCCGCGGGTGGCCCAGAGCGACCAGGACGAGATCCCGGGTTCCCGGGTGGGAGGTTGGGAAGGGGAGGAGGGGAAGAGGGAGGGAAGGCGGGGGCTGGCAAACCGAAACCAGGCGAGCGCTCAGAGAACAACGCAGGAATCGGCTTTGGAGTCCGTCCTCTCGAATGCGGGAGGTCTTTCGAAAGCAGACAGGCAAAGCCCAGAAGCTAGAAAAGAAAGGATGAAGACCGCGAACCCCATCGAAGCGGAAAGAGAAATCGATCTCGGCACAGATCGCGACAAAGCCCAAAGACAACAAACGGGCGCGTGGGGAAAACGCACTCGCGGTCGGTCGTGAGAACACGGACGTCAGCACGGCTGACCACAACCGCAGGAAGGAGGAGGGAAAACAAAAAAATGCGGGCGGGGGTTCGGGGGGGCGAGTCGATAGCCACCCGCTCGGTAAATCGAGGTTCAGTGCATCTACACAGAGCAACACTGTGCATGCGCATCCGCGTGTCTGTGTGTGCGTGTGTGTGTCGGTGTGTGTGTTTGACACAGTCAACGTGGACAAGGAAACTGTAGCCCCATCCGAAAAAAAAAAAAAAAAGAAAGAAAAGAAAGAAAGGAAAGAAAGAAAGGAAAGAAAGGAAAAAGGAAGGAAGAAAGGAAGGAAGGAAGGAAGAAAGGAAGAAAGGAAGGAAGAAAGGAAGGAAGAAAGAAATGAAGAAAGGAAGAAAGAAAGGAAGAAAGGAAGAAAGGAAGGAAGGAAGGAAGGAAGGAAGGAAGGAAGGAAGGAAGGAAGAAAGAAAGAAAGAAAGAAAGAAAGAAAGAAAGAAAGAAAGAAAGAAAGAAAGAAAGGAAACATGAAAACAAACGACAAAACCCACCACCAAAGGGAAATCAAGTTGTAGAACTACTCTGGGGTTTAAAAACAAAAACAAAAACACCGTAGAAAAAGCACAACCGCAGCCCATCAGGGGTTCCTCTCCTCAACAGTCCAAGAACTCGGTCAACTCCACCTCCTAGAAGCCAGAAAACCAGGGATGAAACACGTGCAGGAGACCCAAACGGACGTTTTCAGTTTAAAAGGAAAAAAAAAAAATTATTTTTTTCCTCCCCCAAATGGGGGAGGGGGCGAGGGGGAGGATGGAGCGTAGAACTCAGCGGCAGAGTGCCTGCCCAGCACGCGCGAGGTCCAGGGTTCGATCTTCAGGACTTCCGTTCAAGTCAATAAGGAAGTCGGTAAGTCAGGCAATCACTAAGTCAGGCAACAAACCAGCAAAAGAAACGAATTACCTCCCCTCCCCGAATAAACAAACAACCACCGAAAGCAACAACAGCAGCAAGAACCAAAAAAAAAAAGGCCTAAATAAATAAATAAATGTAAGTAAGTAAATAAATAAATAAGTAAGTAAACAAACGAACACAATTTAAAAAAGGGGAAAACGCACACATTTCCGTTTCCAAGAGATATCCGGACAGGCCCAGAACCTGGAATCTCGACAGCAAGTTCCAAAAACAAGCAGAAAGTGCCTGCTCCTGACGGAACACGTGATAGAGACCACCGTTCGAGATGGGGCCTGGTGGGCGGGCTGGCAGGCGGACACAGAGCTCTCGACTCATACCTGACAGACTCCGCTCTCCGACGGAAGACAGAAGGCAACACGGAACAGGGGTTGGTGGTGGGGGCGAGGGGGAGAGGGCGAAACGGAGGTGGAGGAAAGCCATTAGGGAAAACAGGACAGAAGTCCCTCAAAACATTCCACAGAAAACTCCTGGAAGACCCGGCAGTTCCACTACGGGCCCGCGGATGGACGAATGGACAGTGCCACGTGGTCTGGAGAGACCTACACCTAGAGGGGATGATGTTAACTAAGTGACTTAAGTTCGAGAGGGATGTTGTCACTTCGAGGCAGAATCCCCAAGACAATACGCAGGAACACATGCAAGGAAGCTGAAACAGGCTCATGGATACCAAGAAGGAACAATGAGTGCAATGGGTGAGGGAGAGGAAAAAGTACAAGCTTCCAGTTAACTCCAATTAATAAATACACAAATTACGGGAGGTCATGGACAGCAGGGCGAGTAGAGTCAATCCATACTATTGTCATGACGCTGTCCGGTGACTGATCCGTAACCAGACTCATCACGGTGATCATCGTGGAACATGGAAGAATCCCGAATCGCTATGTTGGACACGTGAAAACGGACATCCCCTTGTCAGGTCAATTATGAGAGACAGTAGGAGAGAGAGAGACAGAGAGAGAGAGAGAGAGAGAGAGAGAGGGAAAATTCTCACTGTCTTACCGGAAAAAAAAAAAAAAAAAAA
This sequence comes from Camelus bactrianus, assembly GCF_048773025.1. Lineage (NCBI taxonomy): Eukaryota > Metazoa > Chordata > Mammalia > Artiodactyla > Camelidae > Camelus > Camelus bactrianus. Next base: position 70,932,701 of record NC_133553.1, read on the forward strand.
AAAAAAGAGTTCAGTGAGATAAAGAGTGGATGTAGGTGAGGGCAATAGGTGGAGGAGATGAAAACCACGACGGCGACACATGTGCGGCATCCCACACGGTGGCAGTGCAGTGTGATCCTATGCATGCTCAGCCGTCTCCTAGCCACCTCCAAGTTGACATCCAGGGTCATCCTTTTAGGTTTCGTGGCTGCACTTTCGTCTGTCTCGGGCAATACTCTCCCTTGATTTTCCATGGGGGAAGGGAGGTGGGGTGGCCGGGCGGGCCACACCACGACACACCGCGTCGCGCGTGACCTGGAAAACAGATACACACCCGCCCACCACCCACGGGCTCCGAAATCGGTCACTGGTCACGACGCACACTTCGTCGGTCCCTTACGGAGCGATGGCGGACCAAACAGGCAGCGGCCAACTTTGTCGTGCACACAATGACGGTTCGTCCCTCGTGGAAACAAACTGATGACGAGACAGCGTGGTCAGGGGGCGGGTGTCCTTTCAGGAAGACAGAGTCATTGAAAGTCCCGCACACGGGAACTGTGCCAAGGGAGATCTCCATCACCCTACCCAACCCTGATCCAAATTCTCGTTCGGGCAGCTAAGGGTCAAGGTCAAAGTTTCTTTCTTCCCGGGGCAGGGGTCCTTTTGGGCCTCGATGGTTGTTCAACTGGAGAGATCACCCTTGGGCTGCATATACACTTCGGGGTGGTCCACAGGGTTCCACGACAGTCCCGCCACCAGGCAGGTGGTTCCACCTGATGAAACCGGTCTGGTCTTTCGTTCCAGGAAGACAAAGGTCCGTGGCTGAAGCCAACGAGAAACCCAGGGTGTGAGTCCGGAGCGCCACCAGTCAGGAAGATGTCTAGGCGTCGGGCTCGAAGAGGCTCGGGTGGCCTGAAAAACGCATGCGGGTTCAGGTCCACTTTCTGAGTGGCCTCCACAGCAACGGGCAGGAGGAGGGTCTCGAGAGGGGACACGGCAGTGACCTCTCTCCAGCGGATGTCCAGCTGCTCAGCCCGGCTCGGCGGGGCTTCAGGGAAAGGGCGGCTTTGGTTCTCGAGGATGCCAAGTCCAAAGCGGGAGAACCATGGGCAACGGGAGTCGGAAGAGCGTTGGCCAACCATCGGAGAAAACTCGAAGCATGCGTGACGTGGCCCAGCGTATCAGTGGAAGGCGGGGCGGGGCGGGGAGGGGGAGGGTGGCGGGAAGCACGCAAAGATGATGACACAGAACCGCATTCTCATCTCTATCACGCTGTACGAGAGTTTCCACTGAGACATGCTCCCCTTCCCCTGGTCTCTCCAAGGACGCGCATTTCTACCAAAAAATCACCCCCATTCAGACTTGTCGGCTGGCCAGATCAGCATACTTCCACGAAATTCGGCCTGAAGAGGGACAGACGTCCACGAAGCATAGCCATCGCCCCTAGAGGCTCTCGGACACCCGCTCTGCTGGAACGTTTCCTAAGGACGGCAGACGAAGACGGTCTCCACATGCTTTCCAGGAGACGTTCCTCAGAACGAGACCGTGACTGTTCCGAAGCCCGAATCGGTCACAGCAATTGTTCACGAGGAAGTCACGGTGAACCATCTGGGACACCAGTCTTTCCCAACCGGTCCACGTAGGGACACGATTTGGTCCTAGCCAGAAACAGACACTTTCTCCTCACAGCATCCTTTTATTTTCATTTAAATTAATTTATTTTATTTTATTTTATTTTATTTTATTTTATTTTATTTTATTCTGTTTCATTTTGTTTTGTTGTATTGTATTGTATTGTATTGTATTGTATTGTATTGTATTGTATTGTATTGTATTGTATTGTATTGTATTGTATGTTTACATATGTACGTATGTAAGTAAGTATGTATGTATTCCGGTCTGTCTGTCTGTCTGTAGGTCCATCCATCCTCCGAAGGTATACCAGTCATGTCGGCCAACACACTGACAGATCTCGAGTCTTTTCTGTCAGAAAGATATTAAAGCACGTCCCCTTCGACTCATGGAGCCAGGAACGAACGCTTCCGTATCTCATCTTCTTTGGAAACGATCTAAACATTCCAGGGACGTTGCCAGATGCTTCAGTTGCAAGGGACCAAAAACTACGTGGAGGAGGCACCAATTTTTCAGAGATGGACCGCCTCCCCCACACACACACACACTACCCCCTCGGACTGCTTGGGGTGTGAACACTTCCTGAGACTTGAGACCGAGCCAACCATCGCTCCCAGACTCTTTTTTTTTTTTTTTTTTTTCCTGGCTGACACGTTTTATGACAGAGATAACCCACAGGAACTTAATGGATTCGGGGTAAACCTAGGGAGGCGAAAAGTTTCACCTCGAATGCTGCTCGTCACAATCAAGACATGGCTCTTTTCACGAGACCGATCCCTTGACATTTGCTTTTCTGGATGAAAGGATCTGTCCTAGATCATGTCAACCTGAAGGAAAACATTTGGGTTCCTTCCTGTTCGCATTCCCTGCCTGCATGTTCCCTTGAAAACCAGTTCCATAGAGCTCTTTCATGAATGAACTCTGGCAAGTGTATGTGGAGGAAGAAACATGCCAGGCCTACAAGCCGGGGACATACACAAGTGCCTACATGCATACATGCATACATGGGACCGGGCCCTTTCCAGATCCTTGGACGGCAGTACCATAGAAATGAGGATGGCTTCCACAAGACTCTCAGGCAAGCCAAGCTCTTTTGCGAAAGCGATAGCTTGTGCACAAAGGAGAAGGTGGCATGAGGGGAGAGGGAGGGGGAGTGCCAGCTCCCTGAGCAGCAGGGGCCATGCTTTTCTACCTAAAGGAAGGGCTTTGTCTCAGGATCACTGATCACTTCCATAAATCATCCGATATCTTGGATCGGCCGCAGGCGGCTCCAGGGTGAAGAGCCATCGCCCCAGGCTCTGTGGGGAATAGAGAAGACTTCCGTGAGGGGAAAGAAACGCATGAGAATTTTCTGCAAGAAAGCTCAGGAACAGATAATGTAAACACGGAGAGTTGAGCTTCCTGTCTCGTGACAACTAGGTCTACTGGGTCATGTCACAGAGAGCAAGCGAATCCTTTATTCCCCTGAGCCTTTTTCTTTTTCTTTCTCTATCTTTCTTTGTTCTTTGTTCCCTTTAGAGTGTGTGTGTGTGTGTGTGTGTGTGTGTGTCTGTGTGTGTGTGTGTGTCTGTGTGTGTCTCTGAAACTCAGGTACTGCCCTGTCTCATACAGACGAGACCAGCAGATCGACATGACCAGAGATTTTGTAGCTTTCATTTAAAAACTATAGGTCACTCACGAGTCGGGTAGGACGGGTGCTGTGTCCAGCGCAGCTCGGGACCGTGTCTGAGGACGGGCGACGCAAGAATTAAGAAACAAAGAGACCAAGTAAAGAGCGAAAATGGGACCAGGGGACTCAAGGTCTCGTGGATCTAGAGTGCCAAAAGCCTGGTCGACATCCTGTTTATTGGGAGTATACGGCTCAGGGAAAAAAAAAAAAGAAATGCGATCAAAGAGGTGGGGCTTTAGATATTTCATGCCAGAAGCACGAAGTTCTGCTTGCTGGCTAACTGATTCATTTCAGGCCTATCCCTTCCAGGAACAATCACCCTCCTCGGGGGATGCAAAATTTCTAAGTGTATCCTGTGATTGCCTCTGGGACATCTCGAGATAGCAAATATTTCCCCGGGGTTAAACCACATGCTTTCCTGCCAGAACCAAGTTCTGTTAATGGATGATCTGGCTTCCCATGACCGTCCATTGTTTTACCCTAAGGAAATATCTGCCATCTGTTGCGCCCTCACGGTCAATCTCAGGATTGCCCCTCACACAATTTCTTGAGCATCATACATGTTATAGGTCATCGACTGTGTAAAACATGAAAACAAAGCAGGCGTGTGCATTTTTAAGCAAGTAAGTGTGAATGTAAGATTTTACGCTCATGGAAATGCTGGTGCAGCTTGGTTTCTAGTTGCTGGTTCTCCAGCAGCTTGTTTCCCAGCAGACGCGTAGGACACTAGAGAACCCACTCACTCAGAAAGAACCGATGGGACGGGTAAGGTTTTTCGGCTCGGAGGGTGAAAGCTTTTAAACTCTGTGTGGAAAAAAGACGTTTCAGGTGTATATTTCTCCTTAAGAAGGCTGCGAATTAGAGTTTCGACGAGGGAGACCACGCAGCAGTGTGTACGTTTAAAAAGGCCTCCGCGTGCCCCTCCCCACCCTTTTTTGTTTGTTTGTTTCTTCCATTCGGTTTCAGGTTCTACCTGATTCAGCCCCCTGGCCTCAGTCTCAGGCCACTGTGGGCTATGCAGACAGACGTTTCTGACGTTGTCGAGATGGACAAGATAAGGAGGGTTCCCCCCAGAGAACTGGGCCGCTGCTTCTATGAGATCAAAAAGCTGACCTACTCATCCAGTTCTATGTTTAGAAATTTGCTCCTTTCTGGGAAAGCGTAGAGCTCTGCGGTAGAGTGCGTGCTCAGCATGCACAAGGCCTTGGGCTCAGTCCCCAGTACCACCACTGAAAACGTATAATAAATCTAAATAATTAATTGAAACGTAGATAAAGACACCTAATGACCCGTCCCCCCTCCAAAAAGATAAAAACTTCTTGTTAAAAAATTTTTTTTTATTTTATTTTTTTATTTTTTTAGTTAAAAAGGCAGGAGGAGGACGAGGACGAGGACGAGGACGAGGACGAGGAGACGAGGATGAGGAGGAGAAATTAGCTTCTTTCCAACAAGGAGATTTCCAGGTCAAATGGAGAGCCAAATATTTCTATGTTCTAAAACTTCAGCTTTCCACGTATCCTGGCGTCAAAACGTCGGCACGGGTAAAGATTGTTCATCATTCTGTGACTATGCACTTCCTGCATTTTGGAGTGTTCATCTGTCCTTTCTCTTAGGAATAGATGATCATCAGAAATAGCAGTTCTGTTGATTAAACCCCCTTTTAACATATCGTTGTTTCCTGGTCACTAAAGTTACCTAATAATCACTTCACAGTCTATGGAAGTCAAATCATTGTGCTGTACACCTGAAACTGATAGAGGGCTGTATGTCAAACCTATGTCAATAAAACTGAAAAAAGAAAAGAAGAAGAAGAAAAGAAAAGTCTGCTTGCTCGGGGCATCCGGTAAAGGCCCTCTTTCTGAGCGCACAAGTCAACCTCGGGCCGATTCACCCTGTCCCTGAAGAAGGGCAAAAATCCTCCACTCTATCTCCCGTTAGGTCCTGGACACTAGCCAGAGTTCCTCCTCCCTCAACCCCCACCCCGTTCCTGCGTCACACTGTGTGGGCTCAGGCACACAACCTATCGCTTTCCTTTAGCGTGTGGAATGAATATCGCCCGAAGGGAATTTCCTTTGTTGTCGTTTAAATAAACTGACGTGTTAATAAGTGCTCTGGAGGGACACATTCCCTTTGACCTGATCAGCCATAGTGACATCCCATGACCCAGGAGTGTACAATATCATGGATTGGAAAGGATCTTAGAATTCAGAAATCATGGTGACGTGGGTCTGATGACCTAGCTGGCTCCATACAAACCAAGAGATGAAGGTGCCCAACATTTTCACTCGATGCTGCCTAAGTTCTTGACAGTCACTTTAAAAAAGGAAAAGGAAAATTTGCATGGCACGCTTAGTTTTGAGAATGCTATCTGACTGCATGGTGGAACGCAAGGAAAAGCCGTGACGCTCGCCCACGGTATCGAGAGAAACGCAGAACCGTGTTTCTGGTAGCTTTCTTCACCGCTGCGCAAAGGCGGGAGCGACCGCTACCTCACGCAGAGGAGGAGAGGACGGGTTTCTCGGCCCCGTCACGCAATGCCAGGCAGAAGAAGCCTTCTCCGATGAGACAGAAGCGTGTCAAAGCGCATCCCTGCGTCGAAGGCTTCGGTTTCCCGGGGAAGGGGGTCGAGCCGAGGGACCCAGGCCCCCACGTCAGTCAGTCTTTCACTGGATTCACTGGCCTCGCTGTTACTCCTCAGCGATGGCCCCTCAGATTGCTCTCGTGTGTCTTTACCTTCTGGCTTTAGGAAGGACTTTAAACTTCGGCTGAGGGGCGGGACACCCAGAAGGGTTCTTTCAGTTCACCCCATCTTAGGTATTGCCATATCCAACACGTTGGTTTTCATCCCATCGTGGACCTACCTACCGGAGAGTTTCGCTGCTTAAAAGTCCCCTGTGCTCCACCTATTCATCAACAACCCCCCGCCACAACACACACACACACACACCCACACCCACACCCACACCCACACCCACACACCCACACACACACACACCCACACAGACAACCTTCACCACCACCACCCCCGACCCCACTCATCTTTTCACCCTCTCTGGGGCTTTTGCCCTTTTGAGAATGAATGTCATCTAGAGCCGGTACCCTACAGGATGCCACCTTTTCAGATTGGCTTCTTTCAGGGAGTCAGGGGCACGCAGAATCGGCCCCGCCTGTCTCCCACAGGTCTCTCGGCTCCACGGGTCCCTGGTTTCCTTTTTAGAGCCAAATCACATGCTGTGGCACGGACCTAGCCCGGGCGACGTGTCCCTTCACCTCTTGAAGGACGCGTCTGTCCCGGTCGCCTCCACGGTTCCGGCAGTGATGAAGCAAGCCCCTCCACACCCCCACCCCCACCCCGCCCACCGTCCAGGTCCGTCCGCGTTCAGGTTTCCGCGTGGACGGAGCCCCGAGGGCTAGGCCTCAGGGTGAGAGTGGTATGGCGGGTGGCAGGTGGCGCACTGAAGGGTCCCAAATCCGGAGGATGCCGGCAAGGAAGGTCGCCAGGTCAAAACCTTCCTTCCCTCCCTCCGTCTCCTTAGGGTGGATGGCTGGGCCCGTGAATTCAGAGAGGACACGAGACACATGCTGTGAGCCGAGATTTCCAAGCCAGGAGACCTGGTGGAGGGTAAAGAAACGAGTTGATTGGGGGGACGGGGGCGATGGGGGGGGCTCTTAGGACTGCAGCCCAGGAGACACAGATGCAAGAAAGAAGCACTGGAAGTGTGTGTCATCAGACTACCCCACGGGGCAAGTGGAGAAGGGGAAACGAAAGAAAACACACCACAAGAGCAAGGCGGGAACTTTGAAACGACCAGGCTGCGGCTAGCAGCTGCTGGCAGATTTGTTTTTGAAACCGGTTGGTGGTGCCCTTGAGCTTGATACAGTTCTGACCACTCATGCCCCCCCTCCCCCCATTGATGCCGGTGTCGGGACCCAGGAGAGGCCACCCCAAACATGTATGTGCCTCCGTGGCACACGGATGGGTTAGAAATGAGAGTGACCGAAGAAGCCGAGGGGCCAGCAGACGCAAGAGGGACCCTCAGACTCTTCTTTCTGTCTCCCTGAAAGCGGGAAATCGATCACTTCCGTGGAGGGTGCCCTCCCTGCATCTGGACTTAGGAAAACACCCTGATCACCCACTGAGAGCCTTCAGGCCCCGGAAGCCTAGAGAAACCAACCAACCTCGTGACTTCTTTCAGGGGCTTCCCCCCCTCCCCAAAACCCAAACTCCGTCTCGATTCTTCACGGACGGGTCACCCAAAACCAAAGGCTCTCAGCCCGGCCCATTTCGCACAAAGGGCTGATTTCTTGTCCTAAAACGGAGAAAAGCTGCCTGCTTCGGGGACACATGAGTGCTTGAATGAAAGACAGTAGGTTCCCTGTCGCTCCTGCTCAACGATCCGTCTGGGGTCCATTTTTGGATCAGTCCAGCCCAGAGAACTCAAGATGTGTAGAGGGAGGGGACAACGTCCCCCTCCCTGAAACAGGACTATGTCTGCAACAAAGTTCCTCCCACTGGCCGTCCAGCTCCATTTTGGATGACTGAATCCTGGTTCACCTCATTTGGGTGTTTTGTTTTTGTTTCTGTTTCTGTTTTTGTTTTTGTTTTTGATTAATAGACTTTATTTCCTAGAGCAGTTTCAGGCTCACAGCAGAATTGAGCAGAAAATACAGAGAGTTCTCACATAGCCCTCCCCACCCACACATATATCCTCCACTCCCCTCAACATCTCTCATCAGTGTGGCCTATTTGGTAAAACTGATGATCCGACATGGACACGTTATTATCCATCAAAGTCCATAGTTTACAGGACGGTTCACTCTTGAGGTTGTACGTTCTATGGGTTTTGACAAATGTACAATGACATGCAGCCACCACTATGGTATCCTACAGAATAATTTCATCGCCTTAAAAATCCCTCACGCTGCATCTGTTCATTCCTCCTTCCCTCCCTCTCCCCAAACCCCTGGATACCATGATCTTTTGATTGTTTCTAGAGCTTTGCCTTTTCCAGGATGTCATTTGGTTGGAATTGTACAGTTGGTAACAATTTTCAGACCGGTTTCTTTGATTTAGTAAGATGTCTTTTAAGTTTCTTCCATGTCTTTCACGGCTTGATAGCTAATTTCCTTGTCTTTCGTTCTTTTTTATTTATTTATTTTTTTAAAATGTTTTTACTGCACATATATTTTTAATTTACATATATGTACTGTTCATTGTTTCCAGGAAGGTTTAGAGCTTTAGCTTTTTAAACTTACATACTTATCAAAGGAATAAAGCCAACCACAAAAGAAGAATGAATTCAAAAAGATACACACACCCTGCTATTAGCAGCAACATCATTTATGATTGCCAAGATACGGAAGCATCCTAAGTGCACATCAATATTTGAATAGATAAAGAAGAGGGGACACACACACACACACACACACACACACACACACACACACACACACACACATACACACACGTAATGGAATACAATTCACCCATGAGAAAGAAGGATATTTTGCCATTTGTGGCCCTTCCTTTCCTTTTTTTTTTTCCCCCCTCCACTTTAAAAACCAGAATTTTATAACTGGGATAAACACTTCCATTGAGTCAAAAACAGTAAAATGCCTAGAAATAAACTTAATCGAGGAGGTTATCTATACTCCAGAATCTGAAATGACACAAAGAAATGGAAAGATGCCTTGTGCTCTTGCATTGGAAGAATCAATACTATCAACATGGCCACACTATCCAAAGCAAACCGCAGGTTCCATGCAACCCCTGTCAAAATACTCACGACATTCCTCACAGAACTAGAACAAACAATTTCAAAATTTTTAAGGAACAACGGAAGACCCTAAACAGGCAAAGCAATCTTTCGAAGGTCTCCTCTCCCTCCCTCCCTCCCTCCCTCTCTCTCTCTCTCTCTTTCTCTCTCTCTCTCTCTCTCTCTCTCTCTCTCTCTCCTCCCCCCCCTCTCTCCCCCTCTCTCTCTCCCTCTCTCCCCCCCTCCCTTTCTCTGTCATCTTTTTGTTCTCTTTTCTTAGGATTTGATGACTTGAGACCATCCTTTATCATTCCTTGTAAAGCCGGCTTGATGGTGCTGAAATCTTGTAGCTTTTGTTTATCTGTGAAGCTTTTGATTTCTCCCTCAAATCTGAACGAGAGCCTTGCTGAATAGAGTATTCTTACCTGTCAGTTTTTCCCTTTCATCACTTTAAGTATGTTGTGCCACCCACTTCTGGCCTGTAGAGTTTCTGCTGAAAAATCAGCTGATAACCTTACGGGAGTTCCCTTGTATGTTATTTGTTGCTTTTCTCTCGTTCATTTTAATATTTTCTCCTTATCCTTAATTTTGGTCAATTTGATGACGATGTGCCTCGGTGTGTTCCCGTATGGTACTCTCTGCACTTCCACCTCATTTGGTTATTTAAAGGATCTTCAGTCTGTTCAATTCATAGGAGAGAACTTCCACGTGTATTTCTTCTCAGTTTTATGAAACAAAGAAGGACCCAGGAAACTGGCAAAACATAAATGCTTTTCTATTGGGTTGAGCAAAGACAGGCCCTGGCCGGGGACGGGGGGGGGTGCTGGAGGGTCGGGGGGGCGGTGTAGAGAAGGATATAGATCATTGTTAGGGTGCCTGCTTAGCATGCATGATGCCCTGGGTTCAATCCCCAGAACCACCATTAAAATAAATAAATAACCTAATCAAACCCATCCCCCTCCTCCCCCCCCCAAAAAAAAGAAGGAGAAAAGAGTGAGAGACAGAGACAGAGACAGACCATCGGGAAAAGTAGCTGCACTAATACTTCCAAGAAACAGGACAACATAAAGATAATGGAAGAAATGCTGGATAGTGAACAGCCACGGGTGGTTGGCACAGACCCATAGCTTCTGGACTCGCTAAAAAAAAAAAAAAAAAAAAAGAATATGAGAATCATATGGATCAGGAGATTGGGTCTGAATTTTGTGCCGTTTGACTTGTGCCAGTTACAAAGGTCATGCACAAGGAAGATGACTGGCTACTTTATTGTCTGAAATGAGACACTTGAAAGTGAAAGGAGGTGCTATACAATCGTGCCTGGACTGGGATTTTTCTAAGGGAGCCCAAATCCTTTACAATATATATCATGTTTTCAAAAATGAATATCATTCCTGGACAACATTTAAGCAATTATTTTCTGTGTTATCAGTAAACATTTTTAAAAAATCAGTAAGAAAGGAAGAGGGAGAGAGAAAGAGAGAGAACAGGAGTAACTATACGCGCGCGTGCGTGCATGCATGTGTGTGTGTGTGTGTGTGTGTGTGTGCGCGCGTGTGCGCGCACGTGTGTTGAGGTGGGGGCCTAAAAGAGGGTGAGGATTCTTTTCATCGAGGTCTGTTTGTACAGAATTCTCTCCTTCTCCGCTTTACACTGTGAAGGAAAAGCCCAGCTGGGATAACAAGCTAAGTCGCAAATCTAAGTGTAACAAGTGTCGGATTACTGATCTGAGTTCTGCTGGGCTAACTCGTAAATCTAAATTAATAAGTGCCGGTTTGCTGATTCCCTGTTCATATTTTGCTAGCCAGCTGGATTTTCAAAGAGACATATCTGGCCTTGAAATGTTGGTTTGCTGCCTCACTGCCTCTACTTTCGTGATAATGATGTTGCTAAAGCTATTGCGTGCCTATTGGCCGAATACCCCAAGCTGGTACTTAACCCTATAAAACCTCACGTGCACGTCTTGGAGGTGCTCAAGGCTTAGGAGCAGAAGCCCCTCTGAGCCCGCCGGCGTAATAAATCTGAGTACTCCAACCCTCCGAGTGGTGCTTGTTTCTTGGCCGGCCTGTCATTTCCATAACAGCACCGTTGACAATAAGAACGTCACTCTCGTTCCGGCATAAAGAAGACATCTGGGGAGGGTGGGGTGGGGGGTGGGGTGTAGATCTATGGATTCCAGGAAGGAAAGGGGCAAGGGTCGGCGTGCCCTTCTTTCTGGGGTATCTGTCTGTTCGCTTTTGGTGTTCGGCTGGTTTGGTTATTTCAGCTTTCTGTTTGGTTCCTTTCACAGATCCAGTGGCTCAAAACAGCATTCTGATTTTCTTTTCTCCTGGGGTTTGGTTTTTGATAGGTAGAGGGACAGGGCCCACGCAGGGGTGGGGGTGGGGGGTCACTGTGCCGGAGAAAGGGAGGCGGCTGTGGTGAAATCATCGAGCAGAGGGGATTTCTACGAGAGGGACTCTCCGAAGTGAATGGGGTCCAAGGAGATCAGCAGGGTTTCTGTGTGCTCGTTTGGTTTTGTTCGTGCGTGTGTTTGTTTTTTCTGGACGAGGCCAAAGAACTCTTCAGGTGGAGGTGTGTGTCCAAAGGGTCTGACAGGATGGGAGGATGCGGGGCGAGTCAGTCCATGTGCCCAGAAAGAGAGAGAATCTGACATAGCTGAGACTCAGGCCTTTTTCAGACCTAGGCCCAGAGAGCAGTTCGGCTCCGAGCATTCACGGAGAAGTTCGCCGCCACCTCAGTCCTGTCCCCCACCCCCGCCCTCCCCCACGCCTCAGCCCCCAGTGAAGGAGGAATCATGAAGTGGCCGCACTTAGGCTAAGCCAATTTTTGGCTTTATGCTTACTGCTTGCTTTTAGAACCATCAGCAAACTCGACTGACCAGACACCGCTCCCAGCTCCAGGCCCACTGTTAAAAACAGCTAAAGTTGTCGATTCTAACTGTTTGATTTGACCTTCCTCTGATCGTTCAACTTGACAATCATGTTTGGCGTCTGAGTCTTTCCCCAGGAAGGGAGTCACGGGAGGATAAGCTCAGGAGAACGACCAGCCCCCTCCCACCCCCCACCCCCCACCCCGAGTTCCTCCGTGGCGCTGGTGCCGCCGGGTGAGTCTGACCAGATAAAGAAGGTCACGGGCTGATGACCTACTAGACCACCAGGAGGTCCCATGTTATCAGACACTCATCCAGATTTAGGAGGAAGTTTCATCAGAGACCCTTGTTGATCATGAGCACCTTTTGTGCTCCCGCCTGTTGTGATTCCCTTTCATGCTCCAACCTGTTCGTCCACAGAAGCATGAAACCCCAACCCCAAGACGGGTTCACAGTTTGGAGGGCACTAGCCTGCTGTGAGTCCCCTTTGCCCAGCAAAGCAATCAAGCTGCCTCTTTTCTTCTAAACTCTAAGACCCTGTCTCTGGGTTATTTGGCTCGTCAGGGACGGGGTGGGGGAGGGCGATCTTTCGGCAACACCTGCAGAAGTTTCCCTGAGTGGCAGGAACCAGCGTGGCCCTCAGGCCTCAGCCCGCAGGCAGGCAGGCAGGCAGGCAGGCAGGCAGGCAGGCAGGCAGGCAGGCAGGCAGGCAGGCAGACAGGCAGGCAGGCAGAGTTGGAGCGACCGTTGGTCCCGCCCCCGCCCGCGCTCCACCCCCCCCCGCCCCCGCCGCTGCTTCCGCCGCCGCCGCCGCCACCGCCGCCGCCGCCGCCTCCCAGGCCTTCTCCACCGATCGGTCCCAAATCGACTGACTGTCTCCTGGAAGCGGGGGCGGGGACGTCAGGAGGATCCATTCGGCAGGGCCTCGTTCAATCGCTTCATTCAAATGCAGAAAGCTCTGTGCTCAGGTCAGAGCCTTTGACTTGGCCTCCGGCTCCTCTCTGTTGAACGGCTTTTGTTCTTTGGTTTCAATTTCCCCACCCTTAGGCCACCCCGTCCCAACTGCACGGAGGGAGGCGGGAGGGAGGGGGAGAATCTCGCCTGGTCTCAGGCCAAAGGAGTCCCCTCCTTTTCCTAATCTGGGTAAACCCCACTACACCGTTTGAGAATCATGGAAGGGCATGGAAGCAGACCTCTGACTTGATAGATTCCTCTGGGATGGGAGACTTTAAAAAAACAAAATTCTTTTTCCCCTGCTTCCAGGGAGGCAGAAAGGAGGGCCAGAGTGTTCCTCTTGCCTCGGGCAGTTCTTTGTTTGTTTCTTTCTTTCTTTTGTTAAATCTTTTTTTTTTTTTCCTTTTTTTCTTCCAGTTTTATTGAGACAGAGTTGACATACAGCAGTGTATACTTTGGGGGGGGGGCGGGGAGAGGAATTCGATTTTATGTATTTATTTTTGACCGGAGGTACTGGGGATTAAACCCAGGACCTTGTGCTTGCTTGCTAAGCACACACTCTACCACTGACCTATACCCTCCCCCTTGGCCAGTTGTGAAGTCCCTTTCATTCAGCATAGTCCATCGGGCACATTTTGGGGCAGCCTACTCTGGACCCCAACATTTCCCTATTCTGTAACTTCCCTGGAAGTTTTACACATTAAAAGCTGGGCTGTTGACTGTGCATGTGCGTCCATGCGTGCGTGCGTGCGTGCGCGTGGTGTGGGGGCAGGAGGGAGGGAATAGTTTCCTAGAGGGCCTGCGTTTCATGGACCCAGTTTCTTAGTTCTGAGAACAGGTCTGTTCAAGGAAACAGTTGTAGTATCTCGTCTCAGGAGGCGGTGGTGTCGATGGGCTTCTGAAGCTAGGCCTAGGGAGCAAGCAGTCAGGTATCGCCTAAGAGGCACTTGTGTGGAAAACCAAAGTACAGCAAAAAGGTTAATCATTGGAGCAGATGAGAAACCAGATTCAGGGCCGGGAGTAGGGGGTCAGTCTGGTAGGAGATTTCCACACATCGGGGTCATCGAAACGGCTCGAGCAGTTTGAAATGCCTCTGATGATGTCCTGGGGTGTTCGGCTCAACTCTCTGAGCGGCTCCTCCAAAAACAGGCCCTAGGATGGTTTCCACAGGAGCTGTTGTGGCCATTTCTCTGACGTTTACCTCCCGTTGTCCAGCTTCAGTCTGCAGGGCTTCAGGAGACGGAGCATTTTAGTACTCAATGATGCCAAGACAAAAGGGTGAGAGAAAATGGGAAACGTTCGTGGAGATGGTCCTAGGCAGATAGTGGAGGCAACTAGAAGACCTTCAGTCTCCGGGCCGGCTTTCAGGTTGAGACAAAAACCCTAAGGCAAGCGCTTGCTGCCACAGCACATCGACTAACACGGGAACCATCCAGTGAAGATCAGCACGGCCCCTGAACGTGGACGACACACGCACATACGTGAAGCGTTCCGTAGCTTTAGTGATGTCAGTCACCCAGAGGAAGACAGATATCCTATGCCATCACTTCTAGGTGGGATCTGAAAGTAAGTCAAGACACCCATCCATACATAAATAACTCCATTTTAAAAAGACTCCAAGGAACCTATTTACAAACCAGAAACAGACTGGACTCGCAGACATGGAAAAGAAACCGATGGTTAACACAGGGGACAGGGTAGGGTGGAGGAACGGGGGAGGGCAGAGGGATAAATCAGGAGTTTGGGATTAGCAGATATAAACCACCCTATACAAACTAGGTACACAAGTAGGTCCTACTGTCTAGCACAGGGAACTATGTTCAATAGCTTGTAATAACCTATCCTGAAAAAGTATACGTGTGTGTGTGTGTGTGTGTGTGTGTGTGTGTGTGTGTGTGTGTGTGTGAATAAGTGAATCACTATGCCGTACGTCATAAATGAACACAACATTGTAAGTCAACTATACTTCCATTGACAGAGAGTTCCTACAATAAACAGGCAGGCAGGCAGGCAGGCAGGCAGGCAGGCAGGCAGGCAGACAGACACAGACACAGACACACAGACACACAGACACACAGACACACACACACACACACACACACACACACACACACACACACACACACACACACACACCCCCCACAGACACAGGGGAACCCTAAGGAAAACGAGTAGCACTAGTATCTCTTATCCATGCATGTCTATCCCAGTTTAATGGAAACCTAAGTTTTTGCCTGCAAGTCAATGATGCTAATAACTCTGCTGCCAAGAATAGAAAAATCCTCACGGAGGATTTCTGAATCCCAGAAGGGTCAGGGAGGGAGAAAAAGAGAAAGGATTCCATTCTGCTGACAGAGGTATGATAGTTACCATGTGGGTGTCCGCCTCTAAAAGGGAAGGAAGGGGAAAAAACAGAAGTTTATTTTCCCTTGTATCTGAAAAGAAAAAAATTTAAAACTCAATCCTCTTGGAGACAAGAAGTCGTACACACCTCATGTCACTGATTCTCCTCCTCCACCTCCTCCTCCTCCTTCCTCTACTTCTTCTTCTAGTCTATATCTCCCATGGATTCTGACGACCTTGCCTGATGATGGCGGGTGATGGGGGCAGAGATCGATCTTTCTGAGAAGTAAGTTGGCAAGCGCTTTAGTGAAGCCTCGTAGGATTTACCCAGCGAAGCGAGTGCCTTCGTCCCTGGAGGCTGCGGAAAGTATGTCCCCAAGTCACATACGCATGTGTTTGTCTTTTGTTGTCGTTGTTGTTGTTGTTGTTGTTGGTGGTGGTGGTGGTGGTGGTGGTGTGTGTGTGTGTGTTTGTTTGTTTGTTTGTTTATTTGTTTGTTTGTTTGTTTGTTTGTTTGTAGCAGTGTCCTGGCCATGCTGATGGCATCAGGCTTGCAGCGGGGGAAGGAAGGCTTCAACCCCTTTGGAAGTCATACCTACCATCCCAAGAACGTCTGGATGACCCCTACTATGTGGCAGTTGAATGGGGGCCAGTTACTGGGGTTCAGCGTGTCCAGAGAGAGGAGGTCTGAGGCCTCTGGGGACAAAAAGTTTGTATGTATGTATGTATGTATGTATGGCCAGTTGACTGTTTTTGCGGTCCTATAGGAATCTTCCTGCCCCTGTCTATTGAACAATGGGAGTCATCTTCCAAGTGCCCTGACACCAGACACCACGGTGGGTGAAGGAATGCGGGTGGGGTGGGGGTGGGTGGGGGAGGTCATCCAGGAAGCTGGGAGAAACCGAGAACGTCCGTGGGTCGGTGGGTCGGCCTGTCGGATGGTCGCCATGCTGGGTTTCCCCTAACCCAGGCCATTTGCCGAATGGACAGAACAGACTGGGGCCACGTGTGCCACCCACCCTCTTTCCGGAGGCTGTGGTCCACTGTGTTTGCATGAAAGTCAGTGAAGGAGGCATCTCCTCGGGACTCGGTTCCGTCCCTTTCACGAGAGCCTCCACTTTGGATGACAGCCAGCCAGCCAGCCAGCCAGCCCTCGATGCCAGGGCAGTAGACGACTGCCAGGAATATCCCATCCTTTCTGGAACCCTGAGTGTACCCACCTGTACAGACACAAGGCTGAAGAATACATGACGTTCCTTCCTAGTTGACAGCACTCCCCATGTCACTGAAACAGTGTCCAGTACGCTGACGTCATCTCCTCCCTCTCCCACACCCCCGCACGCGCACAAACACGCGCGCGCGCACACACACACACACACACACACACACACTCTGTCTGTCTGTCTGTCTGTCTGTCTGTCTGTCTGTCTGTCTGTCTGTCTTCTAAGGATGGAGAAGAGTTTGCTGAGCTATTTCGGGTGCCCTCTCATCCTAGTTCCTATCTCCAAGTTGGTTCAAAGTCCAAAAGGCGGTCAAGCACTTAATCAGATAGGTCCCTCGTAAAGAATGCCTCCCACATCACGACGACAGGCTTCTTAGGCCAGCCGAGAAGCTCCTTCAGTTCTGCGCCCATCTTGGCTCTAAGTTGATATCAGTCTGTTACGGAAATGACAGGCCAGCCAAGAAACAAGCACCTCTCGGAGGGTTGGAGTACTCAGATTTATTACGCCGGCGGGCTCAGAGGGGCTTCTGCTCCGAAGCTCTGAGCACCTCCAAGACGTGCACATGAGGTTTCATAGGGTTAATTACAAATATGGGTCTATTCGCCAATAAGGCTCAAACAACAAAAAGCAAAGGATCAGTACACTGGAGCTTATCAATTTGGAACAGATCACGTTACTGACACTTGTTGAGCTTGGATTTACGAGTTAGCTTGTTAGCCCAGTAAACTGACACTAAACTTCAGATTTACGAGTTAGCCCAGCAGAACTTAGATCAGTAAACGGACACTTATCACACTTAGATTTGTGACTTTAGCTTGTTAGCCCAGCTGGGCTTTTCCTTTACAAGTCCTCCAGGATCCAAGAAAGCCACGTTGGAAAACAAGTGGTGATTCTGATGGGACAGGAGATCAGTCATTTGGGGGCGAAGGGTGGGGTAGGGAGACATACCAGCCTGTCTGTCTGTTTTCACCCAGTGTGGGAGCCGTCCCAAAGAGATAACTCGAGAAGAGAGAAACAGGGAGTTGACAAAGAACACGTGCAGTGGCGTGCCCTCCCCCCCCCACCCCAGGAGAAGGCCAAGCCAGAAGTCCCTCCGGATGGCGGGTTCCGGACTCCAGCTTCCAGGGGAAGCGATGTTTTTTTCCTCCCCATTTCAGGCCCGGAAGAAGAGGGAGAGGCAGAGTGTCCTTCTCGGGCATCCGCTGTTTCTGAAGCACGCTTGTTGCCAAAAGATCGGCCCCCGTCCCCGACGAGCCCAAGAATCCAGAGACAAGGTCTCGGAGCTTAGAAGCAAAGAGGCCATTTTATCGCTCTGCCGGGCAAAGGGGATTCACAGCAGGCTAGCGTCTTCAAAACTGTGTACCCACCTTGGGGATGGAGTGGGTGGGGTGGTTCTAGAGCCATAGCTCAAACAATCGGGCATCGATCACCATCCACAGAATCGTTTTCTCATCAGAAGACTCAGAATGGTGTCACGATGCCTCCAGGTGACCCATTCTATAGAGGCTGGTGGTTAGATCTCGTTATCTCATAAGCACTCAAGGTGTGGCCTTCTTGGTCACTCAGGCTATTTTGTCAGGTCATTAGTCCCGTGACCGACCTTCTCCTCGGAGAAAGACTCAGAGACCCAGCATGATGATGACTTTCAATGAGTGAAATACAGTAGAAACAGTAAGATCGATAGCTTCCAGTTTCAACAACAGGCCTGGAACCGTGAGCAGCAACCAGTCAGTCAGGACAGTTGACCGTTTTCAGGGCGAGCATAAGAAACCGAATGACACCCCCCCCCCAGCAAATGAATGAGTGAATGAATGAATGAATGAATGACCTAATGATCCTCCCCCCCCCCCGCCAAAAAAAGAAGCAATAATCCGTTAGCCTAATTCCGGCCATTTTATTCATCCTCCTTCACCCTGAAGCCCCAGTCACCCACGTGCCACAGTGGTCTGTTTTCTGGTTTCCTCCACCACCCCACCCCCCACCAACCACCACCCCGCCAACATCCCCCCATGCCCAACCACCGCCCCAAGTGTGGGACTGGACGGGGGTGCAGGGGGCTGAGGGGGCGGCAATGGCGGCTTGAGGTGAGGGTGGGGAGTGTTCCGCCCAGATCGTATAGGAAGCTCAAACACAGCTGCAGTACGAGACAAGATGGTAGATTTCTGTGAGTCCTCCCTCCTCTTAAAATCCGTCCTAAGGAGGAGACAGACAGAAAGAGAAACATCACCCTCACTCCCAACGCCTCCTGCGCCCTCGATGCGCCCCAAAACAACAACAAGAAAAACAAAAACAAACACGACCACAAATAAGTCGCTATCCCTGGGGAAGAAGGATTCGATGGCATGGGGATATCATTCTAAAATTCATTCCCTCTTCATCACATTTCATGGAAACCGATTGCAATCTATGAGGCCCTGTGAAGGTAGGGGTTGGGGGGGTAGGGAGGAGGGAGGGAAGTGAAGGGGGGGGAGAGGGAGAGAGGGAGGGGGAGAGAGAGAGAGAGAGAGAGAGAGAGAGAGAAAGAGCAGAGGAGAGGAGGGATAAAAGGGGAGAGGACAGGAAAGGAGAGGAGGGAAAAGAGGGGAGGGGAGGGGAAATGAGAAGAGGCGAGGGGAGAGGAGAAGAGGGAGAGGAGAGGAGTGGAGGGGAGAAGAGAGGAGTGGAGGGGTGAGGGGGAAGGGGGGAGAACAGGGAAGAGGAGAGGAGGGGAGAGGAGAGGAAAGAGAGACAAGGGAGACAGACAGACACGCATGCGCGCGCGCGCACACACACACACAGAGAATAGCGAAATGGAGAGAGAGGCAGAGAGAGAGAGAGAGAGAGAGAGAGAGAGAGAGACAGACAGACAGACAGACAGACAGACAGACAGACACGGATCTAGGTCAGGGATACTACACATGGGTATTCTTCTGAGTGATTTTATGTGTTTTCTCAATCGCCACCTCTATGGAGATAAAAATCGCTCCCATAAGATGAAGGGAGTCCTTCTGCCACCGCCCACGGCCCCGCCCACCAGCACCGCTTGTGTTTGTCAGGGATTCCAAGCCAAAGCACGTGGAGGAGCGGGAGAGCTTCCTGGCAGCCCAAGGAGGAGGAAAGTCCGGCAGCATGAGAGAGGTGGTTGGCACGGGGAAGCTGGAGGCCGGCTGACGAGAAGATGGGTGAGGGGGCAGGGAGGAGGGTTTCCCAAGTTGGAGAGCCAAGACGAGGGAGGGGAGCTGTCGGTGGCTGCGTTCTGACCCCGACCCCAACCCTGACTGGAGCGGATCCCTGAAAGGAGGCGGTTCGGGCTCTCTGGCCGAGAACGCCCCTCTCTTCCTCTTTGTGCAGAAACACCTTCCGCAGACCGAGAAAGTCCATCCCGAGACCCTCGTCGGAAGAGTCCTTTCCAGACCCATCACGATCCTCCTGGGCCAAGGGGTCCAGGGGATGGGGCGGGGCCTCCATTCGATCCGTCTTCCGTCCGTCCGTCCATCCACAAGATCTTGAACATCCATGTAGGATTCTGGATGGTAGCAGTTTTCCAGGATCCTCCAAATCCTTGTAAGTCCTCTCCTGGCAGATTCGACCCCTAGGTCGTACCGCGCAGCACAGGGCACTAGATTCAGTCCCTCGGGACGAGGGTTCCTGAAAAAGACCAGGAAAAAGAAGAACAGAATCACTATGGTGTGCACCAGCCAGAAACCAGCACCACCTTGTCACTCTAACAGACTTGCAAAAGGCGGGGTAGGGAGAGAAAGTCATAGGATGGCTACCATCCCTCCCACCCCCACCCCACACGCCAAGCCCCAGACCATCGTCATCCCTGCTCCCCCTCCCCTCCCCTTTCCTCTCCCTTCCCCCTCCCCCTCCCCCTCCCCTCCATCGACGCCCGCCTCCCGCTTGTACCCCACTCCTCTGAACCCAGCACCACCCACCCCAGCCTGGACGGGCTCGGCTCAGATCGGCTCGGCTCGGCTCGGCTCGGCCCGGCCCGGCCCGGCCCGGCCCGGCCGTCCGGTCGACTTCTTCGCAGGGTCTAAAATAGCGCCCGGCCGACAGGCAGGTGGCACATGGCACATGGCAGGGGAGCGAGCGGGACGGTTCGGGATCTCTGGGTGGCAGGGACACGCGGCCGGACAACCAGGAGCACGGACGGCCTGGCGTGCGTTTCTCCGCTCGGGGGGGCCTCGACCAGAGACCGTGGTACGGGGAACGGGGACACACACACACCACACACACACCACACACACACACCACACACACCACACAGACACAGACACACACACACACACACACACACACACACACACACACACACACACACACACACACACACACACACACACACCCACCCCTTCACCCCCACCCCCAAACCTCTGACAGCTTTCGTTTGTTTTCGGCCGACCGTCCCTCGATGAGGTACGAGTGCCTTGGCTGGGGCTGGGGGGGGGGTGGAGTTCCTCCCTCCACAACGACCCCACACGGGCTCTGTTCTGGTCACCCGAGTCCTCTTCCAAGTCAGACCACAGGCCTCCATCACCCGGCGCGAGCACTCGGGGAAACAGTCACCATCCTCATCGCTCCGCTCCACCTCTACACGTGAAGAACTGTTCCCAGCCCACGCCACTCCACCCCACCCCACCCCACGCCCCGATGCCACCCACCGCAGTGGAGAGAAACGAGACGAATCCACAGACGTGCATCAATCCGATGAAGAAAACGACGGCCCAAGGAAGCATAGATATCTAGGTAGGAGATTCATCGAGTACTATGGAGGCGGTGGGAAAGGGGGGGGTTGCGGTGGGGAGGGTCTAGAGATCAGGCAGTACAGCCCATGCTTAGCATGCAAAAAATAAAGGTCCAGGGTTCAATCCCCAGCACCTACTCTTCAAAAATAACCCGAGAAGAAGCAAGACGGCGGAGTAGAAGGACGCTCGTAGCTCACCCTCTCCCACAAATACACCAAAACTCACATCGACGGACCCACTCGGCCAATCAGACCACCTGCGGAACTCCGACAGAACACCGCCCTCTTCGAAAGACAAAGACGCCCAAAATCTGGTAGGAGAAAAGGAGAAAAGAAAGAGTCAAAAGCAAAACAGTGCGGGAGGGACCGGCAGAGGAGGAATAGGTCTCGTTCGCCAGACCTCCCCGTCTCCAACGGAGAGGCCGACGGGACGGTGGGGGAGCCTCCGAGTCTCAGAGCTGCCCGGAGCGCCCCTTGACCGACCTATCCAAGTGAAACGGGCACAGAGGGTCCCCGCGACACCCAGCCCGAGTCGCAGGCCGGCAGCCGGGGGCCGGGACAGGCCGCACGAGCCGGGCAGAGGACCGTGGCGGCGGCACCACGCGCCGTGGCCAGGAGGGGATACAGAGCAGAACAACCCGCCCCCCCAACCCGTCCATTACGGGGAAAGAAAGGCAAAGCAACACGGCCGGTGTGCCCTGGGGAGAGGGGCGCCGTAGCCTCCATCTCCTCAGACCCGCGGCGCCATCACCGGCCCTTCTCGCGAGAAGAGAGGCGGGGCGCAGCCACAGCCGCCATAGCCCCTGGCGCGCGGCGCGCAGCGCGCGGGCGGGGGCGGGAGCGGGGGCGGGGCCGAGACTCGAATCCGCACCCGGGGGCTCTGCAACCTCCTAGGCAGGACTGAGACTCGTTTTCAGCCTGAGGCAGATATTATATATCTGCCCCGGTACCTCAGAGAACTCGCGCCACCAAGACTAAGAAGGAGCCGAGTTTTGGAATGCAGCAGGGGCGGGGCGGTTCCACCGTCTTCCCCGAGCCCACCTACGGAGAGGAGCGCCGACCCGAGGCGGAGCACACAGCCGCACAGAGCAGCGGAGCGACCGGCGCCGGGAGAGGGCAGGCGGCCAGCCACCCTCCCTCCTTCCCGGCAGGAACGCAGCATCCGACCGCGGTGCCAGGAGGGGGCGCGATCTACTTGCCCACAGGCACCGAGGGCAGCACAGACGAGGGCGCCGACAGAGGGCCCGCGGAAACAGCAAGCTGAGTTCACGAAACAGGGCGACGACAGAAAGACTTCTCGGTGAAACCGTTAAGAGCGCACCGTCTCCAGGAGAACACATCCTTTTTTTTTTTTTTTTTTTTCCTCTTTTTTTTTTTCTTTTCCTTTTTCTTTTTTAATCTCTTTTACATCGGTTTTACCTTCTGTTACCTTTTTAACCTTTACTTTTGAACAGTCGTATACGTTTACGGTTTTAATCCCTTTTAAATGTTTCATTTCAAGTCTTTTCATTATTATTATTTTTAAACATCCACCCCCTTCCCTTTTTCATTCTCTTGGTTTTGATCTCCTGTTACTGGTTATTCACAGGTTTCAAATATTGTTTCTCGATTTTTTTCCTCCTTTTTATTAAGGTTATTAAAAGACGTCTCAACTCGATCGCTATTCTGCTTCCACTTACTCTTCTATTCATGATTACACACTGTCTTCAAACCTTTTCTTTCTCCCGTCTTTTAAAATCCTCTGTTTTATCTTTTGTTAAAATCTGTTCTATTTCCGATTACCTTTTAAAAATTTACTTTTGAAACAACTGTATATTATTTTCTGATCTTTTCTATTTGTTTTTAAAGGCTTTTAGAAGACGTCTCAGCTCAATTGCTATTCTGCTTCAACTTGCTCTTCTATTATTGATCGTACACTGTTTTCAAACCTTTTTTTCTCCATTCTTTTAACATCCTGCCCCCACCCCCTCTCTCCCTCTCCCCCTCTGTCTCTGTCTCTGTCTCTCTCTCTCTCCCCCTATCCCCCTCTCTCTTTTAAAGTTTTATGCCTGCCTAGGCTTTCGATAAATACATAAACTCCTTAAGGACACCAATAGATAACTGATACTC
>NC_133553.1:70970963-71000963 GCF_048773025.1 Camelus bactrianus
ACGCACCCAAGACCGCGTGGGGACGGGACAGACGCCCGCCCCTCACCGGCACATCACCCGGCCCCACCACGATCGCTCCCACGCCCGGGCGCGAACCCCGCTGAGGGGGACCCACCCGGCGTGCGCCCGGCCACGTCAGTCCCCCCCCCGGTACAGGGTGAGGACTGACGTTCAGGAGGCGGCCCCGGCCCCACCGAGGGTGGGGAGCGGACACGCCTCGCTTACCGTCTCGACCCCTCCCCCACGCCTCAAGAGAGGCGCTCGGGAGACACGACCACCGCAGGGGTTACCCGAGAGGACTCGCTGGGGACGGGAAGCGATGCCGCCGCTCGGCCTCGGGCACCTGAGGGACAACCTGGAGCGCTCCAGGGGCACCGCAGAGGACCAAGGCGAGACACGCTCACACCCCGACGAGGGGGTACGTGGCGTGGCGGCGGGGCAGCCCTCCCCCGCCGCGGGGGAGGGCCGCTCGCGAGACAGGACGCCGAGCAGGCGAGGAGGCGAGAGTGTCTGCCGCGTCGCAAGACCCCGGCCTCGCCGACACCACAAGGCACGGGAGACCGAGGTCGGGCCGGAGTCCGCACCCCTGCCTTCCCCCCGCCACCCACGGGCGGCAGAGGAGAGGCGAGGGGCCCGCAGGCAGAACGAGAAGAGAAGCCACGTTCGCCATGAACGTCCCCGTCCCTCGTCTGGCGCGGCTTAGGCCCGGCCCGGGGGAGCATGACTTCACCACATCGGTCAGGTGAGTGAATGAGTGAGTGAGTGAGCGAGCGAGCGAGCCATGTGGGGCAGGGAGGCCCCAGAGGGGAGGGCCCGGCGAGGACAACCACCAGAGGGGCCTGCTTCAGCCTCGCCAGGCGCCACCCACTCCTCAGTCCTCTCCGAGGAGAGCGGCCAACGACCCCAGGCGGGGAATGCCTGACACGCGGCACGGAGCCTACGGGGGTGGGGTCGCGCCGGCCACCACCGGGTGCCTGCGGCGGGGAGCGCACGGGGTAAAAGACCCACGCCGCCACCTCACCCCACCGCCCTCGGGCCACCAGAGACCGGAGGTGGCACCACGGGCCACGTCAGCTGGACGCACACACGAGAGCCGGCGCGCAGGCCCGGGCGGGCGGCTCAAGTGTCAGAAGCGGAGTCGGCTACCAGGCCAGGGCTCACGCAGAGAGAAGCCCAGAGCCTCGCACGCGTCCGGAGACCCAACACTCGGTGACAGACACCGAGGAAGACCGTGTCAGCACCTATCTGCTGGCAGAAAATGCCCAACACGACAGGAAAAATGACAGCGCCCAGAAACGGGGCGGGTCCACGATTTGCAAGGGGGGACCCCGGGACCTCGGTCCGGCCACCTGCCCCCAGCCCTACCCCCATAAATGGCAGCCCCGAAGCTCTCGGGGGCCATCTGATCGACCGGGGTGGGGGGGGTTTGGTAGGGGGAGGGGAGAGGGGATGGGAGAGGGGAGGGGGATTAGGAGGAGGCTTAGGAGGAGGAGTGGGAATGGGAATGGGAATGGGAAGGGACGAGAGGGAGACGGGATCAGGCCGGGGACGCCCTGCCCTTTTCTCGCCCGCGTGGCCGGGGACTCGGGGAGATGCCACAGAGGCGCCTCCGACGAGAGGGCCCCCCACGAGGGACCGCTCCCGAGCACCGGGCCCCGGGCCCCGGGCCGGGGAAAGCCTGCCTCCCCCACATCCCTCGCAGGACGCCCCCGTGCCGGTCCCCGAGTCCGGATGAAGTCTCGGTCCCTCCAACGCCACCGGAACCCACGCGGGCAGGCTTACGGGCCGGGGGGCACCCCCTCCCAGGCCTCCCGCGCCAACAGGGGCCGGCCCAGCCACGTCTCCGGATCCATCGGGACTCAGAAAACATTTCATCCAAGGAGGCGCCTCCGACGACCGGGAACCCCAGCGCGCCCGTCCACGGCCTCACCGCACTGGGCCCGGGCCGCTCCTCGCCTCAGGAGCAGTCGTCCAAGGGACGCAGACGAGGGCCTGACCACCTAGCCGCCGGCGGCCCGGGCGCGGGACACTCTCTCCCTTTCCCCCGCGGCGGCAAGGCGCAGGCCGTGTCCGATCGGCTCGGGTCGGTCTCCGCGGCTGGAGGGGCACAGGCGGATGCTGGTCGACCAGGCCAGGCCACACGGCTTCCCCCGGCACACGAGATCCCGGGAGCGCGGCGACAGTCACCCCCTCATCATCCTGCGAGTCCAATCTGCGCCGAGAGCAGGACGCGCCCGCGGCTCAGCGCCACGGGGACTGTCACCGCCGGTGTCGCCAGCCTCCCCGAAGTCTGCCTCGGGCCCCGCCGCCGAGCCCCATCCCTTGCCGAGGTCGCCGACGCTCGGGAGAAGAGGGACGATCTCAGAGCGGCAGCCAGATGGCGCCCGACAACCGTCGCCAACGTCCCCGGAACCGATCCCGACCGCCGCCGGCCGCCCAAACGCCCGAGCTCGTCCCGGACTGAGGCGCCGGGCGGCCCCGTGGCGTCCGCCTCGGAGCCCGCTCACCCTCGTCACGGCACGGCACGGCACGACACGAGGCGACACGACGCGACGCGGCGCGACGCGACCCCGGCAACAGATCAGGGCGGGGAGGACGGAGGGAGCCGGGGTTTGGCAAGACACGGCCGGCCGGGCGGCTGCCGCGAAGGGGACGCGCTCCCCACGCGATTCCCCGGGCGGGGGAGATCACACGGACACGCCGGCGGGGCCGGGGCCCACGCCGCGGGTGGCCCAGAGCGACCAGGACGAGATCCCGGGTTCCCGGGTGGGAGGTTGGGAAGGGGAGGAGGGGAAGAGGGAGGGAAGGCGGGGGCTGGCAAACCGAAACCAGGCGAGCGCTCAGAGAACAACGCAGGAATCGGCTTTGGAGTCCGTCCTCTCGAATGCGGGAGGTCTTTCGAAAGCAGACAGGCAAAGCCCAGAAGCTAGAAAAGAAAGGATGAAGACCGCGAACCCCATCGAAGCGGAAAGAGAAATCGATCTCGGCACAGATCGCGACAAAGCCCAAAGACAACAAACGGGCGCGTGGGGAAAACGCACTCGCGGTCGGTCGTGAGAACACGGACGTCAGCACGGCTGACCACAACCGCAGGAAGGAGGAGGGAAAACAAAAAAATGCGGGCGGGGGTTCGGGGGGGCGAGTCGATAGCCACCCGCTCGGTAAATCGAGGTTCAGTGCATCTACACAGAGCAACACTGTGCATGCGCATCCGCGTGTCTGTGTGTGCGTGTGTGTGTCGGTGTGTGTGTTTGACACAGTCAACGTGGACAAGGAAACTGTAGCCCCATCCGAAAAAAAAAAAAAAAAGAAAGAAAAGAAAGAAAGGAAAGAAAGAAAGGAAAGAAAGGAAAAAGGAAGGAAGAAAGGAAGGAAGGAAGGAAGAAAGGAAGAAAGGAAGGAAGAAAGGAAGGAAGAAAGAAATGAAGAAAGGAAGAAAGAAAGGAAGAAAGGAAGAAAGGAAGGAAGGAAGGAAGGAAGGAAGGAAGGAAGGAAGGAAGGAAGAAAGAAAGAAAGAAAGAAAGAAAGAAAGAAAGAAAGAAAGAAAGAAAGAAAGGAAACATGAAAACAAACGACAAAACCCACCACCAAAGGGAAATCAAGTTGTAGAACTACTCTGGGGTTTAAAAACAAAAACAAAAACACCGTAGAAAAAGCACAACCGCAGCCCATCAGGGGTTCCTCTCCTCAACAGTCCAAGAACTCGGTCAACTCCACCTCCTAGAAGCCAGAAAACCAGGGATGAAACACGTGCAGGAGACCCAAACGGACGTTTTCAGTTTAAAAGGAAAAAAAAAAAATTATTTTTTTCCTCCCCCAAATGGGGGAGGGGGCGAGGGGGAGGATGGAGCGTAGAACTCAGCGGCAGAGTGCCTGCCCAGCACGCGCGAGGTCCAGGGTTCGATCTTCAGGACTTCCGTTCAAGTCAATAAGGAAGTCGGTAAGTCAGGCAATCACTAAGTCAGGCAACAAACCAGCAAAAGAAACGAATTACCTCCCCTCCCCGAATAAACAAACAACCACCGAAAGCAACAACAGCAGCAAGAACCAAAAAAAAAAAGGCCTAAATAAATAAATAAATGTAAGTAAGTAAATAAATAAATAAGTAAGTAAACAAACGAACACAATTTAAAAAAGGGGAAAACGCACACATTTCCGTTTCCAAGAGATATCCGGACAGGCCCAGAACCTGGAATCTCGACAGCAAGTTCCAAAAACAAGCAGAAAGTGCCTGCTCCTGACGGAACACGTGATAGAGACCACCGTTCGAGATGGGGCCTGGTGGGCGGGCTGGCAGGCGGACACAGAGCTCTCGACTCATACCTGACAGACTCCGCTCTCCGACGGAAGACAGAAGGCAACACGGAACAGGGGTTGGTGGTGGGGGCGAGGGGGAGAGGGCGAAACGGAGGTGGAGGAAAGCCATTAGGGAAAACAGGACAGAAGTCCCTCAAAACATTCCACAGAAAACTCCTGGAAGACCCGGCAGTTCCACTACGGGCCCGCGGATGGACGAATGGACAGTGCCACGTGGTCTGGAGAGACCTACACCTAGAGGGGATGATGTTAACTAAGTGACTTAAGTTCGAGAGGGATGTTGTCACTTCGAGGCAGAATCCCCAAGACAATACGCAGGAACACATGCAAGGAAGCTGAAACAGGCTCATGGATACCAAGAAGGAACAATGAGTGCAATGGGTGAGGGAGAGGAAAAAGTACAAGCTTCCAGTTAACTCCAATTAATAAATACACAAATTACGGGAGGTCATGGACAGCAGGGCGAGTAGAGTCAATCCATACTATTGTCATGACGCTGTCCGGTGACTGATCCGTAACCAGACTCATCACGGTGATCATCGTGGAACATGGAAGAATCCCGAATCGCTATGTTGGACACGTGAAAACGGACATCCCCTTGTCAGGTCAATTATGAGAGACAGTAGGAGAGAGAGAGACAGAGAGAGAGAGAGAGAGAGAGAGAGAGGGAAAATTCTCACTGTCTTACCGGAAAAAAAAAAAAAAAAAAAAAAAAAGAGTTCAGTGAGATAAAGAGTGGATGTAGGTGAGGGCAATAGGTGGAGGAGATGAAAACCACGACGGCGACACATGTGCGGCATCCCACACGGTGGCAGTGCAGTGTGATCCTATGCATGCTCAGCCGTCTCCTAGCCACCTCCAAGTTGACATCCAGGGTCATCCTTTTAGGTTTCGTGGCTGCACTTTCGTCTGTCTCGGGCAATACTCTCCCTTGATTTTCCATGGGGGAAGGGAGGTGGGGTGGCCGGGCGGGCCACACCACGACACACCGCGTCGCGCGTGACCTGGAAAACAGATACACACCCGCCCACCACCCACGGGCTCCGAAATCGGTCACTGGTCACGACGCACACTTCGTCGGTCCCTTACGGAGCGATGGCGGACCAAACAGGCAGCGGCCAACTTTGTCGTGCACACAATGACGGTTCGTCCCTCGTGGAAACAAACTGATGACGAGACAGCGTGGTCAGGGGGCGGGTGTCCTTTCAGGAAGACAGAGTCATTGAAAGTCCCGCACACGGGAACTGTGCCAAGGGAGATCTCCATCACCCTACCCAACCCTGATCCAAATTCTCGTTCGGGCAGCTAAGGGTCAAGGTCAAAGTTTCTTTCTTCCCGGGGCAGGGGTCCTTTTGGGCCTCGATGGTTGTTCAACTGGAGAGATCACCCTTGGGCTGCATATACACTTCGGGGTGGTCCACAGGGTTCCACGACAGTCCCGCCACCAGGCAGGTGGTTCCACCTGATGAAACCGGTCTGGTCTTTCGTTCCAGGAAGACAAAGGTCCGTGGCTGAAGCCAACGAGAAACCCAGGGTGTGAGTCCGGAGCGCCACCAGTCAGGAAGTTGTCTAGGCGTCGGGCTCGAAGAGGCTCGGGTGGCCTGAAAAACGCATGCGGGTTCAGGTCCACTTTCTGAGTGGCCTCCACAGCAACGGGCAGGAGGAGGGTCTCGAGAGGGGACACGGCAGTGACCTCTCTCCAGCGGATGTCCAGCTGCTCAGCCCGGCTCGGCGGGGCTTCAGGGAAAGGGCGGCTTTGGTTCTCGAGGATGCCAAGTCCAAAGCGGGAGAACCATGGGCAACGGGAGTCGGAAGAGCGTTGGCCAACCATCGGAGAAAACTCGAAGCATGCGTGACGTGGCCCAGCGTATCAGTGGAAGGCGGGGCGGGGCGGGGAGGGGGAGGGTGGCGGGAAGCACGCAAAGATGATGACACAGAACCGCATTCTCATCTCTATCACGCTGTACGAGAGTTTCCACTGAGACATGCTCCCCTTCCCCTGGTCTCTCCAAGGACGCGCATTTCTACCAAAAAATCACCCCCATTCAGACTTGTCGGCTGGCCAGATCAGCATACTTCCACGAAATTCGGCCTGAAGAGGGACAGACGTCCACGAAGCATAGCCATCGCCCCTAGAGGCTCTCGGACACCCGCTCTGCTGGAACGTTTCCTAAGGACGGCAGACGAAGACGGTCTCCACATGCTTTCCAGGAGACGTTCCTCAGAACGAGACCGTGACTGTTCCGAAGCCCGAATCGGTCACAGCAATTGTTCACGAGGAAGTCACGGTGAACCATCTGGGACACCAGTCTTTCCCAACCGGTCCACGTAGGGACACGATTTGGTCCTAGCCAGAAACAGACACTTTCTCCTCACAGCATCCTTTTATTTTCATTTAAATTAATTTATTTTATTTTATTTTATTTTATTTTATTTTATTTTATTTTATTCTGTTTCATTTTGTTTTGTTGTATTGTATTGTATTGTATTGTATTGTATTGTATTGTATTGTATTGTATTGTATTGTATTGTATTGTATTGTATTGTATTGTATGTTTACATATGTACGTATGTAAGTAAGTATGTATGTATTCCGGTCTGTCTGTCTGTCTGTAGGTCCATCCATCCTCCGAAGGTATACCAGTCATGTCGGCCAACACACTGACAGATCTCGAGTCTTTTCTGTCAGAAAGATATTAAAGCACGTCCCCTTCGACTCATGGAGCCAGGAACGAACGCTTCCGTATCTCATCTTCTTTGGAAACGATCTAAACATTCCAGGGACGTTGCCAGATGCTTCAGTTGCAAGGGACCAAAAACTACGTGGAGGAGGCACCAATTTTTCAGAGATGGACCGCCTCCCCCACACACACACACACTACCCCCTCGGACTGCTTGGGGTGTGAACACTTCCTGAGACTTGAGACCGAGCCAACCATCGCTCCCAGACTCTTTTTTTTTTTTTTTTTTTTCCTGGCTGACGTTTTATGACAGAGATAACCCACAGGAACTTAATGGATTCGGGGTAAACCTAGGGAGGCGAAAAGTTTCACCTCGAATGCTGCTCGTCACAATCAAGACATGGCTCTTTTCACGAGACCGATCCCTTGACATTTGCTTTTCTGGATGAAAGGATCTGTCCTAGATCATGTCAACCTGAAGGAAAACATTTGGGTTCCTTCCTGTTCGCATTCCCTGCCTGCATGTTCCCTTGAAAACCAGTTCCATAGAGCTCTTTCATGAATGAACTCTGGCAAGTGTATGTGGAGGAAGAAACATGCCAGGCCTACAAGCCGGGGACATACACAAGTGCCTACATGCATACATGCATACATGGGACCGGGCCCTTTCCAGATCCTTGGACGGCAGTACCATAGAAATGAGGATGGCTTCCACAAGACTCTCAGGCAAGCCAAGCTCTTTTGCGAAAGCGATAGCTTGTGCACAAAGGAGAAGGTGGCATGAGGGGAGAGGGAGGGGGAGTGCCAGCTCCCTGAGCAGCAGGGGCCATGCTTTTCTACCTAAAGGAAGGGCTTTGTCTCAGGATCACTGATCACTTCCATAAATCATCCGATATCTTGGATCGGCCGCAGGCGGCTCCAGGGTGAAGAGCCATCGCCCCAGGCTCTGTGGGGAATAGAGAAGACTTCCGTGAGGGGAAAGAAACGCATGAGAATTTTCTGCAAGAAAGCTCAGGAACAGATAATGTAAACACGGAGAGTTGAGCTTCCTGTCTCGTGACAACTAGGTCTACTGGGTCATGTCACAGAGAGCAAGCGAATCCTTTATTCCCCTGAGCCTTTTTCTTTTTCTTTCTCTATCTTTCTTTGTTCTTTGTTCCCTTTAGAGTGTGTGTGTGTGTGTGTGTGTGTGTGTGTGTCTGTGTGTGTGTGTGTGTCTGTGTGTGTCTCTGAAACTCAGGTACTGCCCTGTCTCATACAGACGAGACCAGCAGATCGACATGACCAGAGATTTTGTAGCTTTCATTTAAAAACTATAGGTCACTCACGAGTCGGGTAGGACGGGTGCTGTGTCCAGCGCAGCTCGGGACCGTGTCTGAGGACGGGCGACGCAAGAATTAAGAAACAAAGAGACCAAGTAAAGAGCGAAAATGGGACCAGGGGACTCAAGGTCTCGTGGATCTAGAGTGCCAAAAGCCTGGTCGACATCCTGTTTATTGGGAGTATACGGCTCAGGGAAAAAAAAAAAAGAAATGCGATCAAAGAGGTGGGGCTTTAGATATTTCATGCCAGAAGCACGAAGTTCTGCTTGCTGGCTAACTGATTCATTTCAGGCCTATCCCTTCCAGGAACAATCACCCTCCTCGGGGGATGCAAAATTTCTAAGTGTATCCTGTGATTGCCTCTGGGACATCTCGAGATAGCAAATATTTCCCCGGGGTTAAACCACATGCTTTCCTGCCAGAACCAAGTTCTGTTAATGGATGATCTGGCTTCCCATGACCGTCCATTGTTTTACCCTAAGGAAATATCTGCCATCTGTTGCGCCCTCACGGTCAATCTCAGGATTGCCCCTCACACAATTTCTTGAGCATCATACATGTTATAGGTCATCGACTGTGTAAAACATGAAAACAAAGCAGGCGTGTGCATTTTTAAGCAAGTAAGTGTGAATGTAAGATTTTACGCTCATGGAAATGCTGGTGCAGCTTGGTTTCTAGTTGCTGGTTCTCCAGCAGCTTGTTTCCCAGCAGACGCGTAGGACACTAGAGAACCCACTCACTCAGAAAGAACCGATGGGACGGGTAAGGTTTTTCGGCTCGGAGGGTGAAAGCTTTTAAACTCTGTGTGGAAAAAAGACGTTTCAGGTGTATATTTCTCCTTAAGAAGGCTGCGAATTAGAGTTTCGACGAGGGAGACCACGCAGCAGTGTGTACGTTTAAAAAGGCCTCCGCGTGCCCCTCCCCACCCTTTTTTGTTTGTTTGTTTCTTCCATTCGGTTTCAGGTTCTACCTGATTCAGCCCCCTGGCCTCAGTCTCAGGCCACTGTGGGCTATGCAGACAGACGTTTCTGACGTTGTCGAGATGGACAAGATAAGGAGGGTTCCCCCCAGAGAACTGGGCCGCTGCTTCTATGAGATCAAAAAGCTGACCTACTCATCCAGTTCTATGTTTAGAAATTTGCTCCTTTCTGGGAAAGCGTAGAGCTCTGCGGTAGAGTGCGTGCTCAGCATGCACAAGGCCTTGGGCTCAGTCCCCAGTACCACCACTGAAAACGTATAATAAATCTAAATAATTAATTGAAACGTAGATAAAGACACCTAATGACCCGTCCCCCCTCCAAAAAGATAAAAACTTCTTGTTAAAAAATTTTTTTTTATTTTATTTTTTTATTTTTTTAGTTAAAAAGGCAGGAGGAGGACGAGGACGAGGACGAGGACGAGGACGAGGAGGACGAGGATGAGGAGGAGAAATTAGCTTCTTTCCAACAAGGAGATTTCCAGGTCAAATGGAGAGCCAAATATTTCTATGTTCTAAAACTTCAGCTTTCCACGTATCCTGGCGTCAAAACGTCGGCACGGGTAAAGATTGTTCATCATTCTGTGACTATGCACTTCCTGCATTTTGGAGTGTTCATCTGTCCTTTCTCTTAGGAATAGATGATCATCAGAAATAGCAGTTCTGTTGATTAAACCCCCTTTTAACATATCGTTGTTTCCTGGTCACTAAAGTTACCTAATAATCACTTCACAGTCTATGGAAGTCAAATCATTGTGCTGTACACCTGAAACTGATAGAGGGCTGTATGTCAAACCTATGTCAATAAAACTGAAAAAAGAAAAGAAGAAGAAGAAAAGAAAAGTCTGCTTGCTCGGGGCATCCGGTAAAGGCCCTCTTTCTGAGCGCACAAGTCAACCTCGGGCCGATTCACCCTGTCCCTGAAGAAGGGCAAAAATCCTCCACTCTATCTCCCGTTAGGTCCTGGACACTAGCCAGAGTTCCTCCTCCCTCAACCCCCACCCCGTTCCTGCGTCACACTGTGTGGGCTCAGGCACACAACCTATCGCTTTCCTTTAGCGTGTGGAATGAATATCGCCCGAAGGGAATTTCCTTTGTTGTCGTTTAAATAAACTGACGTGTTAATAAGTGCTCTGGAGGGACACATTCCCTTTGACCTGATCAGCCATAGTGACATCCCATGACCCAGGAGTGTACAATATCATGGATTGGAAAGGATCTTAGAATTCAGAAATCATGGTGACGTGGGTCTGATGACCTAGCTGGCTCCATACAAACCAAGAGATGAAGGTGCCCAACATTTTCACTCGATGCTGCCTAAGTTCTTGACAGTCACTTTAAAAAAGGAAAAGGAAAATTTGCATGGCACGCTTAGTTTTGAGAATGCTATCTGACTGCATGGTGGAACGCAAGGAAAAGCCGTGACGCTCGCCCACGGTATCGAGAGAAACGCAGAACCGTGTTTCTGGTAGCTTTCTTCACCGCTGCGCAAAGGCGGGAGCGACCGCTACCTCACGCAGAGGAGGAGAGGACGGGTTTCTCGGCCCCGTCACGCAATGCCAGGCAGAAGAAGCCTTCTCCGATGAGACAGAAGCGTGTCAAAGCGCATCCCTGCGTCGAAGGCTTCGGTTTCCCGGGGAAGGGGGTCGAGCCGAGGGACCCAGGCCCCCACGTCAGTCAGTCTTTCACTGGATTCACTGGCCTCGCTGTTACTCCTCAGCGATGGCCCCTCAGATTGCTCTCGTGTGTCTTTACCTTCTGGCTTTAGGAAGGACTTTAAACTTCGGCTGAGGGGCGGGACACCCAGAAGGGTTCTTTCAGTTCACCCCATCTTAGGTATTGCCATATCCAACACGTTGGTTTTCATCCCATCGTGGACCTACCTACCGGAGAGTTTCGCTGCTTAAAAGTCCCCTGTGCTCCACCTATTCATCAACAACCCCCCGCCACAACACACACACACACACACCCACACCCACACCCACACCCACACCCACACACCCACACACACACACACCCACACAGACAACCTTCACCACCACCACCCCCGACCCCACTCATCTTTTCACCCTCTCTGGGGCTTTTGCCCTTTTGAGAATGAATGTCATCTAGAGCCGGTACCCTACAGGATGCCACCTTTTCAGATTGGCTTCTTTCAGGGAGTCAGGGGCACGCAGAATCGGCCCCGCCTGTCTCCCACAGGTCTCTCGGCTCCACGGGTCCCTGGTTTCCTTTTTAGAGCCAAATCACATGCTGTGGCACGGACCTAGCCCGGGCGACGTGTCCCTTCACCTCTTGAAGGACGCGTCTGTCCCGGTCGCCTCCACGGTTCCGGCAGTGATGAAGCAAGCCCCTCCACACCCCCACCCCCACCCCGCCCACCGTCCAGGTCCGTCCGCGTTCAGGTTTCCGCGTGGACGGAGCCCCGAGGGCTAGGCCTCAGGGTGAGAGTGGTATGGCGGGTGGCAGGTGGCGCACTGAAGGGTCCCAAATCCGGAGGATGCCGGCAAGGAAGGTCGCCAGGTCAAAACCTTCCTTCCCTCCCTCCGTCTCCTTAGGGTGGATGGCTGGGCCCGTGAATTCAGAGAGGACACGAGACACATGCTGTGAGCCGAGATTTCCAAGCCAGGAGACCTGGTGGAGGGTAAAGAAACGAGTTGATTGGGGGGACGGGGGCGATGGGGGGGGCTCTTAGGACTGCAGCCCAGGAGACACAGATGCAAGAAAGAAGCACTGGAAGTGTGTGTCATCAGACTACCCCACGGGGCAAGTGGAGAAGGGGAAACGAAAGAAAACACACCACAAGAGCAAGGCGGGAACTTTGAAACGACCAGGCTGCGGCTAGCAGCTGCTGGCAGATTTGTTTTTGAAACCGGTTGGTGGTGCCCTTGAGCTTGATACAGTTCTGACCACTCATGCCCCCCCTCCCCCCATTGATGCCGGTGTCGGGACCCAGGAGAGGCCACCCCAAACATGTATGTGCCTCCGTGGCACACGGATGGGTTAGAAATGAGAGTGACCGAAGAAGCCGAGGGGCCAGCAGACGCAAGAGGGACCCTCAGACTCTTCTTTCTGTCTCCCTGAAAGCGGGAAATCGATCACTTCCGTGGAGGGTGCCCTCCCTGCATCTGGACTTAGGAAAACACCCTGATCACCCACTGAGAGCCTTCAGGCCCCGGAAGCCTAGAGAAACCAACCAACCTCGTGACTTCTTTCAGGGGCTTCCCCCCCTCCCCAAAACCCAAACTCCGTCTCGATTCTTCACGGACGGGTCACCCAAAACCAAAGGCTCTCAGCCCGGCCCATTTCGCACAAAGGGCTGATTTCTTGTCCTAAAACGGAGAAAAGCTGCCTGCTTCGGGGACACATGAGTGCTTGAATGAAAGACAGTAGGTTCCCTGTCGCTCCTGCTCAACGATCCGTCTGGGGTCCATTTTTGGATCAGTCCAGCCCAGAGAACTCAAGATGTGTAGAGGGAGGGGACAACGTCCCCCTCCCTGAAACAGGACTATGTCTGCAACAAAGTTCCTCCCACTGGCCGTCCAGCTCCATTTTGGATGACTGAATCCTGGTTCACCTCATTTGGGTGTTTTGTTTTTGTTTCTGTTTCTGTTTTTGTTTTTGTTTTTGATTAATAGACTTTATTTCCTAGAGCAGTTTCAGGCTCACAGCAGAATTGAGCAGAAAATACAGAGAGTTCTCACATAGCCCTCCCCACCCACACATATATCCTCCACTCCCCTCAACATCTCTCATCAGTGTGGCCTATTTGGTAAAACTGATGATCCGACATGGACACGTTATTATCCATCAAAGTCCATAGTTTACAGGACGGTTCACTCTTGAGGTTGTACGTTCTATGGGTTTTGACAAATGTACAATGACATGCAGCCACCACTATGGTATCCTACAGAATAATTTCATCGCCTTAAAAATCCCTCACGCTGCATCTGTTCATTCCTCCTTCCCTCCCTCTCCCCAAACCCCTGGATACCATGATCTTTTGATTGTTTCTAGAGCTTTGCCTTTTCCAGGATGTCATTTGGTTGGAATTGTACAGTTGGTAACAATTTTCAGACCGGTTTCTTTGATTTAGTAAGATGTCTTTTAAGTTTCTTCCATGTCTTTCACGGCTTGATAGCTAATTTCCTTGTCTTTCGTTCTTTTTTATTTATTTATTTTTTTAAAATGTTTTTACTGCACATATATTTTTAATTTACATATATGTACTGTTCATTGTTTCCAGGAAGGTTTAGAGCTTTAGCTTTTTAAACTTACATACTTATCAAAGGAATAAAGCCAACCACAAAAGAAGAATGAATTCAAAAAGATACACACACCCTGCTATTAGCAGCAACATCATTTATGATTGCCAAGATACGGAAGCATCCTAAGTGCACATCAATATTTGAATAGATAAAGAAGAGGGGACACACACACACACACACACACACACACACACACACACACACACACACACACATACACACACGTAATGGAATACAATTCACCCATGAGAAAGAAGGATATTTTGCCATTTGTGGCCCTTCCTTTCCTTTTTTTTTTTCCCCCCTCCACTTTAAAAACCAGAATTTTATAACTGGGATAAACACTTCCATTGAGTCAAAAACAGTAAAATGCCTAGAAATAAACTTAATCGAGGAGGTTATCTATACTCCAGAATCTGAAATGACACAAAGAAATGGAAAGATGCCTTGTGCTCTTGCATTGGAAGAATCAATACTATCAACATGGCCACACTATCCAAAGCAAACCGCAGGTTCCATGCAACCCCTGTCAAAATACTCACGACATTCCTCACAGAACTAGAACAAACAATTTCAAAATTTTTAAGGAACAACGGAAGACCCTAAACAGGCAAAGCAATCTTTCGAAGGTCTCCTCTCCCTCCCTCCCTCCCTCCCTCTCTCTCTCTCTCTCTTTCTCTCTCTCTCTCTCTCTCTCTCTCTCTCTCTCCCTCCCCCCCTCTCTCCCCCTCTCTCTCTCCCTCTCTCCCCCCCTCCCTTTCTCTGTCATCTTTTTGTTCTCTTTTCTTAGGATTTGATGACTTGAGACCATCCTTTATCATTCCTTGTAAAGCCGGCTTGATGGTGCTGAAATCTTGTAGCTTTTGTTTATCTGTGAAGCTTTTGATTTCTCCCTCAAATCTGAACGAGAGCCTTGCTGAATAGAGTATTCTTACCTGTCAGTTTTTCCCTTTCATCACTTTAAGTATGTTGTGCCACCCACTTCTGGCCTGTAGAGTTTCTGCTGAAAAATCAGCTGATAACCTTACGGGAGTTCCCTTGTATGTTATTTGTTGCTTTTCTCTCGTTCATTTTAATATTTTCTCCTTATCCTTAATTTTGGTCAATTTGATGACGATGTGCCTCGGTGTGTTCCCGTATGGTACTCTCTGCACTTCCACCTCATTTGGTTATTTAAAGGATCTTCAGTCTGTTCAATTCATAGGAGAGAACTTCCACGTGTATTTCTTCTCAGTTTTATGAAACAAAGAAGGACCCAGGAAACTGGCAAAACATAAATGCTTTTCTATTGGGTTGAGCAAAGACAGGCCCTGGCCGGGGACGGGGGGGGGTGCTGGAGGGTCGGGGGGGCGGTGTAGAGAAGGATATAGATCATTGTTAGGGTGCCTGCTTAGCATGCATGATGCCCTGGGTTCAATCCCCAGAACCACCATTAAAATAAATAAATAACCTAATCAAACCCATCCCCCTCCTCCCCCCCCCAAAAAAAAGAAGGAGAAAAGAGTGAGAGACAGAGACAGAGACAGACCATCGGGAAAAGTAGCTGCACTAATACTTCCAAGAAACAGGACAACATAAAGATAATGGAAGAAATGCTGGATAGTGAACAGCCACGGGTGGTTGGCACAGACCCATAGCTTCTGGACTCGCTAAAAAAAAAAAAAAAAAAAAAGAATATGAGAATCATATGGATCAGGAGATTGGGTCTGAATTTTGTGCCGTTTGACTTGTGCCAGTTACAAAGGTCATGCACAAGGAAGATGACTGGCTACTTTATTGTCTGAAATGAGACACTTGAAAGTGAAAGGAGGTGCTATACAATCGTGCCTGGACTGGGATTTTTCTAAGGGAGCCCAAATCCTTTACAATATATATCATGTTTTCAAAAATGAATATCATTCCTGGACAACATTTAAGCAATTATTTTCTGTGTTATCAGTAAACATTTTTAAAAAATCAGTAAGAAAGGAAGAGGGAGAGAGAAAGAGAGAGAACAGGAGTAACTATACGCGCGCGTGCGTGCATGCATGTGTGTGTGTGTGTGTGTGTGTGTGCGCGCGTGTGCGCGCACGTGTGTTGAGGTGGGGGCCTAAAAGAGGGTGAGGATTCTTTTCATCGAGGTCTGTTTGTACAGAATTCTCTCCTTCTCCGCTTTACACTGTGAAGGAAAAGCCCAGCTGGGATAACAAGCTAAGTCGCAAATCTAAGTGTAACAAGTGTCGGATTACTGATCTGAGTTCTGCTGGGCTAACTCGTAAATCTAAATTAATAAGTGCCGGTTTGCTGATTCCCTGTTCATATTTTGCTAGCCAGCTGGATTTTCAAAGAGACATATCTGGCCTTGAAATGTTGGTTTGCTGCCTCACTGCCTCTACTTTCGTGATAATGATGTTGCTAAAGCTATTGCGTGCCTATTGGCCGAATACCCCAAGCTGGTACTTAACCCTATAAAACCTCACGTGCACGTCTTGGAGGTGCTCAAGGCTTAGGAGCAGAAGCCCCTCTGAGCCCGCCGGCGTAATAAATCTGAGTACTCCAACCCTCCGAGTGGTGCTTGTTTCTTGGCCGGCCTGTCATTTCCATAACAGCACCGTTGACAATAAGAACGTCACTCTCGTTCCGGCATAAAGAAGACATCTGGGGAGGGTGGGGTGGGGGGTGGGGTGTAGATCTATGTTATGTCCTGATTCCAGGAAGGAAAGGGGCAAGGGTCGGCGTGCCCTTCTTTCTGGGGTATCTGTCTGTTCGCTTTTGGTGTTCGGCTGGTTTGGTTATTTCAGCTTTCTGTTTGGTTCCTTTCACAGATCCAGTGGCTCAAAACAGCATTCTGATTTTCTTTTCTCCTGGGGTTTGGTTTTTGATAGGTAGAGGGACAGGGCCCACGCAGGGGTGGGGGTGGGGGGTCACTGTGCCGGAGAAAGGGAGGCGGCTGTGGTGAAATCATCGAGCAGAGGGGATTTCTACGAGAGGGACTCTCCGAAGTGAATGGGGTCCAAGGAGATCAGCAGGGTTTCTGTGTGCTCGTTTGGTTTTGTTCGTGCGTGTGTTTGTTTTTTCTGGACGAGGCCAAAGAACTCTTCAGGTGGAGGTGTGTGTCCAAAGGGTCTGACAGGATGGGAGGATGCGGGGCGAGTCAGTCCATGTGCCCAGAAAGAGAGAGAATCTGACATAGCTGAGACTCAGGCCTTTTTCAGACCTAGGCCCAGAGAGCAGTTCGGCTCCGAGCATTCACGGAGAAGTTCGCCGCCACCTCAGTCCTGTCCCCCACCCCCGCCCTCCCCCACGCCTCAGCCCCCAGTGAAGGAGGAATCATGAAGTGGCCGCACTTAGGCTAAGCCAATTTTTGGCTTTATGCTTACTGCTTGCTTTTAGAACCATCAGCAAACTCGACTGACCAGACACCGCTCCCAGCTCCAGGCCCACTGTTAAAAACAGCTAAAGTTGTCGATTCTAACTGTTTGATTTGACCTTCCTCTGATCGTTCAACTTGACAATCATGTTTGGCGTCTGAGTCTTTCCCCAGGAAGGGAGTCACGGGAGGATAAGCTCAGGAGAACGACCAGCCCCCTCCCACCCCCCACCCCCCACCCCGAGTTCCTCCGTGGCGCTGGTGCCGCCGGGTGAGTCTGACCAGATAAAGAAGGTCACGGGCTGATGACCTACTAGACCACCAGGAGGTCCCATGTTATCAGACACTCATCCAGATTTAGGAGGAAGTTTCATCAGAGACCCTTGTTGATCATGAGCACCTTTTGTGCTCCCGCCTGTTGTGATTCCCTTTCATGCTCCAACCTGTTCGTCCACAGAAGCATGAAACCCCAACCCCAAGACGGGTTCACAGTTTGGAGGGCACTAGCCTGCTGTGAGTCCCCTTTGCCCAGCAAAGCAATCAAGCTGCCTCTTTTCTTCTAAACTCTAAGACCCTGTCTCTGGGTTATTTGGCTCGTCAGGGACGGGGTGGGGGAGGGCGATCTTTCGGCAACACCTGCAGAAGTTTCCCTGAGTGGCAGGAACCAGCGTGGCCCTCAGGCCTCAGCCCCGCAGGCAGGCAGGCAGGCAGGCAGGCAGGCAGGCAGGCAGGCAGGCAGGCAGGCAGACAGGCAGGCAGGCAGAGTTGGAGCGACCGTTGGTCCCGCCCCCGCCCGCGCTCCACCCCCCCCCGCCCCCGCCGCTGCTTCCGCCGCCGCCGCCGCCACCGCCGCCGCCGCCGCCTCCCAGGCCTTCTCCACCGATCGGTCCCAAATCGACTGACTGTCTCCTGGAAGCGGGGGCGGGGACGTCAGGAGGATCCATTCGGCAGGGCCTCGTTCAATCGCTTCATTCAAATGCAGAAAGCTCTGTGCTCAGGTCAGAGCCTTTGACTTGGCCTCCGGCTCCTCTCTGTTGAACGGCTTTTGTTCTTTGGTTTCAATTTCCCCACCCTTAGGCCACCCCGTCCCAACTGCACGGAGGGAGGCGGGAGGGAGGGGGAGAATCTCGCCTGGTCTCAGGCCAAAGGAGTCCCCTCCTTTTCCTAATCTGGGTAAACCCCACTACACCGTTTGAGAATCATGGAAGGGCATGGAAGCAGACCTCTGACTTGATAGATTCCTCTGGGATGGGAGACTTTAAAAAAACAAAATTCTTTTTCCCCTGCTTCCAGGGAGGCAGAAAGGAGGGCCAGAGTGTTCCTCTTGCCTCGGGCAGTTCTTTGTTTGTTTCTTTCTTTCTTTTGTTAAATCTTTTTTTTTTTTTCCTTTTTTTCTTCCAGTTTTATTGAGACAGAGTTGACATACAGCAGTGTATACTTTGGGGGGGGGGCGGGGAGAGGAATTCGATTTTATGTATTTATTTTTGACCGGAGGTACTGGGGATTAAACCCAGGACCTTGTGCTTGCTTGCTAAGCACACACTCTACCACTGACCTATACCCTCCCCCTTGGCCAGTTGTGAAGTCCCTTTCATTCAGCATAGTCCATCGGGCACATTTTGGGGCAGCCTACTCTGGACCCCAACATTTCCCTATTCTGTAACTTCCCTGGAAGTTTTACACATTAAAAGCTGGGCTGTTGACTGTGCATGTGCGTCCATGCGTGCGTGCGTGCGTGCGCGTGGTGTGGGGGCAGGAGGGAGGGAATAGTTTCCTAGAGGGCCTGCGTTTCATGGACCCAGTTTCTTAGTTCTGAGAACAGGTCTGTTCAAGGAAACAGTTGTAGTATCTCGTCTCAGGAGGCGGTGGTGTCGATGGGCTTCTGAAGCTAGGCCTAGGGAGCAAGCAGTCAGGTATCGCCTAAGAGGCACTTGTGTGGAAAACCAAAGTACAGCAAAAAGGTTAATCATTGGAGCAGATGAGAAACCAGATTCAGGGCCGGGAGTAGGGGGTCAGTCTGGTAGGAGATTTCCACACATCGGGGTCATCGAAACGGCTCGAGCAGTTTGAAATGCCTCTGATGATGTCCTGGGGTGTTCGGCTCAACTCTCTGAGCGGCTCCTCCAAAAACAGGCCCTAGGATGGTTTCCACAGGAGCTGTTGTGGCCATTTCTCTGACGTTTACCTCCCGTTGTCCAGCTTCAGTCTGCAGGGCTTCAGGAGACGGAGCATTTTAGTACTCAATGATGCCAAGACAAAAGGGTGAGAGAAAATGGGAAACGTTCGTGGAGATGGTCCTAGGCAGATAGTGGAGGCAACTAGAAGACCTTCAGTCTCCGGGCCGGCTTTCAGGTTGAGACAAAAACCCTA
The DNA here is from genome assembly GCF_048773025.1 of Camelus bactrianus. NCBI lineage: Eukaryota > Metazoa > Chordata > Mammalia > Artiodactyla > Camelidae > Camelus > Camelus bactrianus. The sequence goes on from NC_133553.1 coordinate 70,990,247, forward strand.
AGGCAAGCGCTTGCTGCCACAGCACATCGACTAACACGGGAACCATCCAGTGAAGATCAGCACGGCCCCTGAACGTGGACGACACACGCACATACGTGAAGCGTTCCGTAGCTTTAGTGATGTCAGTCACCCAGAGGAAGACAGATATCCTATGCCATCACTTCTAGGTGGGATCTGAAAGTAAGTCAAGACACCCATCCATACATAAATAACTCCATTTTAAAAAGACTCCAAGGAACCTATTTACAAACCAGAAACAGACTGGACTCGCAGACATGGAAAAGAAACCGATGGTTAACACAGGGGACAGGGTAGGGTGGAGGAACGGGGGAGGGCAGAGGGATAAATCAGGAGTTTGGGATTAGCAGATATAAACCACCCTATACAAACTAGGTACACAAGTAGGTCCTACTGTCTAGCACAGGGAACTATGTTCAATAGCTTGTAATAACCTATCCTGAAAAAGTATACGTGTGTGTGTGTGTGTGTGTGTGTGTGTGTGTGTGTGTGTGTGTGTGAATAAGTGAATCACTATGCCGTACGTCATAAATGAACACAACATTGTAAGTCAACTATACTTCCATTGACAGAGAGTTCCTACAATAAACAGGCAGGCAGGCAGGCAGGCAGGCAGGCAGGCAGGCAGGCAGACAGACACAGACACAGACACACAGACACACAGACACACAGACACACACACACACACACACACACACACACACACACACACACACACACACACACACACACCCCCACAGACACAGGGGAACCCTAAGGAGAACGAGTAGCACTAGTATCTCTTATCCATGCATGTCTATCCCAGTTTAATGGAAACCTAAGTTTTTGCCTCCAAGTCAATGATGCTAATAACTCTGCTGCCAAGAATAGAAAAATCCTCACGGAGGATTTCTGAATCCCAGAAGGGTCAGGGAGGGAGAAAAAGAGAAAGGATTCCATTCTGCTGACAGAGGTATGATAGTTACCATGTGGGTGTCCGCCTCTAAAAGGGAAGGAAGGGGAAAAAACAGAAGTTTATTTTCCCTTGTATCTGAAAAGAAAAAAATTTAAAACTCAATCCTCTTGGAGACAAGAAGTCGTACACACCTCATGTCACTGATTCTCCTCCTCCACCTCCTCCTCCTCCTTCCTCTACTTCTTCTTCTAGTCTATATCTCCCATGGATTCTGACGACCTTGCCTGATGATGGCGGGTGATGGGGGCAGAGATCGATCTTTCTGAGAAGTAAGTTGGCAAGCGCTTTAGTGAAGCCTCGTAGGATTTACCCAGCGAAGCGAGTGCCTTCGTCCCTGGAGGCTGCGGAAAGTATGTCCCCAAGTCACATACGCATGTGTTTGTCTTTTGTTGTCGTTGTTGTTGTTGTTGTTGTTGGTGGTGGTGGTGGTGGTGGTGGTGTGTGTGTGTGTGTTTGTTTGTTTGTTTGTTTATTTGTTTGTTTGTTTGTTTGTTTGTTTGTAGCAGTGTCCTGGCCATGCTGATGGCATCAGGCTTGCAGCGGGGGAAGGAAGGCTTCAACCCCTTTGGAAGTCATACCTACCATCCCAAGAACGTCTGGATGACCCCTACTATGTGGCAGTTGAATGGGGGCCAGTTACTGGGGTTCAGCGTGTCCAGAGAGAGGAGGTCTGAGGCCTCTGGGGACAAAAAGTTTGTATGTATGTATGTATGTATGTATGGCCAGTTGACTGTTTTTGCGGTCCTATAGGAATCTTCCTGCCCCTGTCTATTGAACAATGGGAGTCATCTTCCAAGTGCCCTGACACCAGACACCACGGTGGGTGAAGGAATGCGGGTGGGGTGGGGGTGGGTGGGGGAGGTCATCCAGGAAGCTGGGAGAAACCGAGAACGTCCGTGGGTCGGTGGGTCGGCCTGTCGGATGGTCGCCATGCTGGGTTTCCCCTAACCCAGGCCATTTGCCGAATGGACAGAACAGACTGGGGCCACGTGTGCCACCCACCCTCTTTCCGGAGGCTGTGGTCCACTGTGTTTGCATGAAAGTCAGTGAAGGAGGCATCTCCTCGGGACTCGGTTCCGTCCCTTTCACGAGAGCCTCCACTTTGGATGACAGCCAGCCAGCCAGCCAGCCAGCCCTCGATGCCAGGGCAGTAGACGACTGCCAGGAATATCCCATCCTTTCTGGAACCCTGAGTGTACCCACCTGTACAGACACAAGGCTGAAGAATACATGACGTTCCTTCCTAGTTGACAGCACTCCCCATGTCACTGAAACAGTGTCCAGTACGCTGACGTCATCTCCTCCCTCTCCCACACCCCCGCACGCGCACAAACACGCGCGCGCGCACACACACACACACACACACACACACACTCTGTCTGTCTGTCTGTCTGTCTGTCTGTCTGTCTGTCTGTCTGTCTGTCTTCTAAGGATGGAGAAGAGTTTGCTGAGCTATTTCGGGTGCCCTCTCATCCTAGTTCCTATCTCCAAGTTGGTTCAAAGTCCAAAAGGCGGTCAAGCACTTAATCAGATAGGTCCCTCGTAAAGAATGCCTCCCACATCACGACGACAGGCTTCTTAGGCCAGCCGAGAAGCTCCTTCAGTTCTGCGCCCATCTTGGCTCTAAGTTGATATCAGTCTGTTACGGAAATGACAGGCCAGCCAAGAAACAAGCACCTCTCGGAGGGTTGGAGTACTCAGATTTATTACGCCGGCGGGCTCAGAGGGGCTTCTGCTCCGAAGCTCTGAGCACCTCCAAGACGTGCACATGAGGTTTCATAGGGTTAATTACAAATATGGGTCTATTCGCCAATAAGGCTCAAACAACAAAAAGCAAAGGATCAGTACACTGGAGCTTATCAATTTGGAACAGATCACGTTACTGACACTTGTTGAGCTTGGATTTACGAGTTAGCTTGTTAGCCCAGTAAACTGACACTAAACTTCAGATTTACGAGTTAGCCCAGCAGAACTTAGATCAGTAAACGGACACTTATCACACTTAGATTTGTGACTTTAGCTTGTTAGCCCAGCTGGGCTTTTCCTTTACAAGTCCTCCAGGATCCAAGAAAGCCACGTTGGAAAACAAGTGGTGATTCTGATGGGACAGGAGATCAGTCATTTGGGGGCGAAGGGTGGGGTAGGGAGACATACCAGCCTGTCTGTCTGTTTTCACCCAGTGTGGGAGCCGTCCCAAAGAGATAACTCGAGAAGAGAGAAACAGGGAGTTGACAAAGAACACGTGCAGTGGCGTGCCCTCCCCCCCCCACCCCAGGAGAAGGCCAAGCCAGAAGTCCCTCCGGATGGCGGGTTCCGGACTCCAGCTTCCAGGGGAAGCGATGTTTTTTTCCTCCCCATTTCAGGCCCGGAAGAAGAGGGAGAGGCAGAGTGTCCTTCTCGGGCATCCGCTGTTTCTGAAGCACGCTTGTTGCCAAAAGATCGGCCCCCGTCCCCGACGAGCCCAAGAATCCAGAGACAAGGTCTCGGAGCTTAGAAGCAAAGAGGCCATTTTATCGCTCTGCCGGGCAAAGGGGATTCACAGCAGGCTAGCGTCTTCAAAACTGTGTACCCACCTTGGGGATGGAGTGGGTGGGGTGGTTCTAGAGCCATAGCTCAAACAATCGGGCATCGATCACCATCCACAGAATCGTTTTCTCATCAGAAGACTCAGAATGGTGTCACGATGCCTCCAGGTGACCCATTCTATAGAGGCTGGTGGTTAGATCTCGTTATCTCATAAGCACTCAAGGTGTGGCCTTCTTGGTCACTCAGGCTATTTTGTCAGGTCATTAGTCCCGTGACCGACCTTCTCCTCGGAGAAAGACTCAGAGACCCAGCATGATGATGACTTTCAATGAGTGAAATACAGTAGAAACAGTAAGATCGATAGCTTCCAGTTTCAACAACAGGCCTGGAACCGTGAGCAGCAACCAGTCAGTCAGGACAGTTGACCGTTTTCAGGGCGAGCATAAGAAACCGAATGACACCCCCCCCCCAGCAAATGAATGAGTGAATGAATGAATGAATGAATGACCTAATGATCCTCCCCCCCCCCCGCCAAAAAAAGAAGCAATAATCCGTTAGCCTAATTCCGGCCATTTTATTCATCCTCCTTCACCCTGAAGCCCCAGTCACCCACGTGCCACAGTGGTCTGTTTTCTGGTTTCCTCCACCACCCCACCCCCCACCAACCACCACCCCGCCAACATCCCCCCATGCCCAACCACCGCCCCAAGTGTGGGACTGGACGGGGGTGCAGGGGGCTGAGGGGGCGGCAATGGCGGCTTGAGGTGAGGGTGGGGAGTGTTCCGCCCAGATCGTATAGGAAGCTCAAACACAGCTGCAGTACGAGACAAGATGGTAGATTTCTGTGAGTCCTCCCTCCTCTTAAAATCCGTCCTAAGGAGGAGACAGACAGAAAGAGAAACATCACCCTCACTCCCAACGCCTCCTGCGCCCTCGATGCGCCCCAAAACAACAACAAGAAAAACAAAAACAAACACGACCACAAATAAGTCGCTATCCCTGGGGAAGAAGGATTCGATGGCATGGGGATATCATTCTAAAATTCATTCCCTCTTCATCACATTTCATGGAAACCGATTGCAATCTATGAGGCCCTGTGAAGGTAGGGGTTGGGGGGGTAGGGAGGAGGGAGGGAAGTGAAGGGGGGGGAGAGGGAGAGAGGGAGGGGAGAGAGAGAGAGAGAGAGAGAGAGAGAGAGAAAGAGCAGAGGAGAGGAGGGATAAAAGGGGAGAGGACAGGAAAGGAGAGGAGGGAAAAGAGGGGAGGGGAGGGGAAATGAGAAGAGGCGAGGGGAGAGGAGAAGAGGGAGAGGAGAGGAGTGGAGGGGAGAAGAGAGGAGTGGAGGGGTGAGGGGGAAGGGGGGAGAACAGGGAAGAGGAGAGGAGGGGAGAGGAGAGGAAAGAGAGACAAGGGAGACAGACAGACACGCATGCGCGCGCGCGCACACACACACACAGAGAATAGCGAAATGGAGAGAGAGGCAGAGAGAGAGAGAGAGAGAGAGAGAGAGAGAGAGAGAGAGACAGACAGACAGACAGACAGACAGACAGACAGACAGACAGACACGGATCTAGGTCAGGGATACTACACATGGGTATTCTTCTGAGTGATTTTATGTGTTTTCTCAATCGCCACCTCTATGGAGATAAAAATCGCTCCCATAAGATGAAGGGAGTCCTTCTGCCACCGCCCACGGCCCCGCCCACCAGCACCGCTTGTGTTTGTCAGGGATTCCAAGCCAAAGCACGTGGAGGAGCGGGAGAGCTTCCTGGCAGCCCAAGGAGGAGGAAAGTCCGGCAGCATGAGAGAGGTGGTTGGCACGGGGAAGCTGGAGGCCGGCTGACGAGAAGATGGGTGAGGGGGCAGGGAGGAGGGTTTCCCAAGTTGGAGAGCCAAGACGAGGGAGGGGAGCTGTCGGTGGCTGCGTTCTGACCCCGACCCCAACCCTGACTGGAGCGGATCCCTGAAAGGAGGCGGTTCGGGCTCTCTGGCCGAGAACGCCCCTCTCTTCCTCTTTGTGCAGAAACACCTTCCGCAGACCGAGAAAGTCCATCCCGAGACCCTCGTCGGAAGAGTCCTTTCCAGACCCATCACGATCCTCCTGGGCCAAGGGGTCCAGGGGATGGGGCGGGGCCTCCATTCGATCCGTCTTCCGTCCGTCCGTCCATCCACAAGATCTTGAACATCCATGTAGGATTCTGGATGGTAGCAGTTTTCCAGGATCCTCCAAATCCTTGTAAGTCCTCTCCTGGCAGATTCGACCCCTAGGTCGTACCGCGCAGCACAGGGCACTAGATTCAGTCCCTCGGGACGAGGGTTCCTGAAAAAGACCAGGAAAAAGAAGAACAGAATCACTATGGTGTGCACCAGCCAGAAACCAGCACCACCTTGTCACTCTAACAGACTTGCAAAAGGCGGGGTAGGGAGAGAAAGTCATAGGATGGCTACCATCCCTCCCACCCCCACCCCACACGCCAAGCCCCAGACCATCGTCATCCCTGCTCCCCCTCCCCTCCCCTTTCCTCTCCCTTCCCCCTCCCCCTCCCCCTCCCCTCCATCGACGCCCGCCTCCCGCTTGTACCCCACTCCTCTGAACCCAGCACCACCCACCCCAGCCTGGACGGGCTCGGCTCAGATCGGCTCGGCTCGGCTCGGCTCGGCCCGGCCCGGCCCGGCCCGGCCCGGCCGTCCGGTCGACTTCTTCGCAGGGTCTAAAATAGCGCCCGGCCGACAGGCAGGTGGCACATGGCACATGGCAGGGGAGCGAGCGGGACGGTTCGGGATCTCTGGGTGGCAGGGACACGCGGCCGGACAACCAGGAGCACGGACGGCCTGGCGTGCGTTTCTCCGCTCGGGGGGGCCTCGACCAGAGACCGTGGTACGGGGAACGGGGACACACACACACCACACACACACCACACACACACACCACACACACCACACAGACACAGACACAGACACACACACACACACACACACACACACACACACACACACACACACACACACACACACACACACCCACCCCTTCACCCCCACCCCCAAACCTCTGACAGCTTTCGTTTGTTTTCGGCCGACCGTCCCTCGATGAGGTACGAGTGCCTTGGCTGGGGCTGGGGGGGGGGTGGAGTTCCTCCCTCCACAACGACCCCACACGGGCTCTGTTCTGGTCACCCGAGTCCTCTTCCAAGTCAGACCACAGGCCTCCATCACCCGGCGCGAGCACTCGGGGAAACAGTCACCATCCTCATCGCTCCGCTCCACCTCTACACGTGAAGAACTGTTCCCAGCCCACGCCACTCCACCCCACCCCACCCCACGCCCCGATGCCACCCACCGCAGTGGAGAGAAACGAGACGAATCCACAGACGTGCATCAATCCGATGAAGAAAACGACGGCCCTATTCCAAGGAAGCATAGATATCTAGGTAGGAGATTCATCGAGTACTATGGAGGCGGTGGGAAAGGGGGGGGTTGCGGTGGGGAGGGTCTAGAGATCAGGCAGTACAGCCCATGCTTAGCATGCAAAAAATAAAGGTCCAGGGTTCAATCCCCAGCACCTACTCTTCAAAAATAACCCGAGAAGAAGCAAGACGGCGGAGTAGAAGGACGCTCGTAGCTCACCCTCTCCCACAAATACACCAAAACTCACATCGACGGACCCACTCGGCCAATCAGACCACCTGCGGAACTCCGACAGAACACCGCCCTCTTCGAAAGACAAAGACGCCCAAAATCTGGTAGGAGAAAAGGAGAAAAGAAAGAGTCAAAAGCAAAACAGTGCGGGAGGGACCGGCAGAGGAGGAATAGGTCTCGTTCGCCAGACCTCCCCGTCTCCAACGGAGAGGCCGACGGGACGGTGGGGGAGCCTCCGAGTCTCAGAGCTGCCCGGAGCGCCCCTTGACCGACCTATCCAAGTGAAACGGGCACAGAGGGTCCCCGCGACACCCAGCCCGAGTCGCAGGCCGGCAGCCGGGGGCCGGGACAGGCCGCACGAGCCGGGCAGAGGACCGTGGCGGCGGCACCACGCGCCGTGGCCAGGAGGGGATACAGAGCAGAACAACCCGCCCCCCCAACCCGTCCATTACGGGGAAAGAAAGGCAAAGCAACACGGCCGGTGTGCCCTGGGGAGAGGGGCGCCGTAGCCTCCATCTCCTCAGACCCGCGGCGCCATCACCGGCCCTTCTCGCGAGAAGAGAGGCGGGGCGCAGCCACAGCCGCCATAGCCCCTGGCGCGCGGCGCGCAGCGCGCGGGCGGGGGCGGGAGCGGGGGCGGGGCCGAGACTCGAATCCGCACCCGGGGGCTCTGCAACCTCCTAGGCAGGACTGAGACTCGTTTTCAGCCTGAGGCAGATATTATATATCTGCCCCGGTACCTCAGAGAACTCGCGCCACCAAGACTAAGAAGGAGCCGAGTTTTGGAATGCAGCAGGGGCGGGGCGGTTCCACCGTCTTCCCCGAGCCCACCTACGGAGAGGAGCGCCGACCCGAGGCGGAGCACACAGCCGCACAGAGCAGCGGAGCGACCGGCGCCGGGAGAGGGCAGGCGGCCAGCCACCCTCCCTCCTTCCCGGCAGGAACGCAGCATCCGACCGCGGTGCCAGGAGGGGGCGCGATCTACTTGCCCACAGGCACCGAGGGCAGCACAGACGAGGGCGCCGACAGAGGGCCCGCGGAAACAGCAAGCTGAGTTCACGAAACAGGGCGACGACAGAAAGACTTCTCGGTGAAACCGTTAAGAGCGCACCGTCTCCAGGAGAACACATCCTTTTTTTTTTTTTTTTTTTTCCTCTTTTTTTTTTTCTTTTCCTTTTTCTTTTTTAATCTCTTTTACATCGGTTTTACCTTCTGTTACCTTTTTAACCTTTACTTTTGAACAGTCGTATACGTTTACGGTTTTAATCCCTTTTAAATGTTTCATTTCAAGTCTTTTCATTATTATTATTTTTAAACATCCACCCCCTTCCCTTTTTCATTCTCTTGGTTTTGATCTCCTGTTACTGGTTATTCACAGGTTTCAAATATTGTTTCTCGATTTTTTTCCTCCTTTTTATTAAGGTTATTAAAAGACGTCTCAACTCGATCGCTATTCTGCTTCCACTTACTCTTCTATTCATGATTACACACTGTCTTCAAACCTTTTCTTTCTCCCGTCTTTTAAAATCCTCTGTTTTATCTTTTGTTAAAATCTGTTCTATTTCCGATTACCTTTTAAAAATTTACTTTTGAAACAACTGTATATTATTTTCTGATCTTTTCTATTTGTTTTTAAAGGCTTTTAGAAGACGTCTCAGCTCAATTGCTATTCTGCTTCAACTTGCTCTTCTATTATTGATCGTACACTGTTTTCAAACCTTTTTTTCTCCATTCTTTTAACATCCTGCCCCCACCCCCTCTCTCCCTCTCCCCCTCTGTCTCTGTCTCTGTCTCTCTCTCTCTCCCCCTATCCCCCTCTCTCTTTTAAAGTTTTATGCCTGCCTAGGCTTTCGATAAATACATAAACTCCTTAAGGACACCAATAGATAACTGATACTCCTTAAGCCACAGTGCCAGAGAGATAGGAGCATTATGAAGAAGCAGAGGAACCACTCCCAATTAAAAGAGCCAGAGAAATTCCCTGAAAGCACGATCCATGAAATAGACATGGATGGCCTGCTCGATCAAGATTTCCAAAAAGGAGTGATCCAAGTCCTGAAGGAACTCCAAGAGATAGTGTTGAGAGATATACTATACGTCAAAAACGAAATCGAAGCTATAAAGAAGAGTCAAGGAGAACTGGTCCACTCATTGGCTGAAATGAGAACTGGTCTAAAGGCTGTCCAAAGCAGGCTAGATCACGCAGAGGAACGAATAAGTGGCCTAGAAGGCAGGACAACAGAAAGAACCCAATCAGAACAGCTGAGAGAAAAACCAATAAAGAACAACGAAAACCATCTTAGGGACCTAAGGGACCCTCGAAAGCGTGCCCATCTACGCACAATAGGGGTTCCAGAAGGGGAAGAAAGAACCAAGGGGACCGAAAAGATATTCGAAGAAAGCATGACTGAAAATTTCCCAAATCTAAAGAAGGAATCAGATATCCAAGTCCAGGAGGCTCAGAGGGTACCCAACAGAAAGAACTCAAACAGGCCCACACCAAGACATAGGCTAATCAAGATGGCCAGAGTCAAGGATAAAGCAATGATCCTAAACGCCTTTAGGCAAGAGAAAAACAGAGTGAGTTTCAAGGGAACCCCCATAAGGCTCTCAGCGGATTTCTCTACACAAACACTACAGGCCAGAAGGGAGTGGCAAGATCTATTGAAATTCTTGAATGAAAAACAAAACAAAACAAAACAAAACAGACAAAAAGAAGCAGCCTAGGATACTCTATCCAGCAAAGCTATCCTTTAGAATAGAAGGGGAGGTAAAGAACTTTGCTTCACAGACAAGCAAAAACGAAAAGAGTTTAGCAACACTGAACCCATGCTAAAAGAAACATCAACAGGTCTACTCTAAATAGAGAAGAAGGAGGATGGTACAAAAATGAGACCACTCATCACCGGAAAGGTGATCACTACCATTCATTCCAAACGGAATAAACACAAAATTGTAAAAAGAAGACATCTAAACCATTAAGAGTGGCAGAGGGAAGCAAGAAAATAATAGAGACTTTTTTTTCCCCCCCTTCTCCTTCCTTTCTTTCTCTTTTAGATGGGTTTGAGATTCTATTACTATCTGTTTCATACAAACAGTTATAGCCATAGGTGAATAGACTTCCAAACAGGGTCAACCGAACTCCAAAACGTACAAGTGAGTCACAGAAGCCAACTAAAGGCTAACTAAAGGCGGGGGGGGGGGGGGGAAGCATGGAGATGAAACAACATGCTATCGAAAAGCCAATGGGTGAATGATGAAATCAAAGTTGAAATAAACAAAAAACCCAGCAGCAACAACAACAACAACAACAACAACAACAACAACAACAGCAACAGCAACCAACAGCAACAGCAACAGCAACAACAACAGCAACAGCAACAGCAACAACAACAACAGCAAAGAGAACCTTGATACAAATGAAAATGAAAACCCAACCACCCAAAACTTATGGGATTCAGCCAAGGCTGCACTAAGGGGGAACTTTATAGCGATACAGGCCTTCCTCAAAAATGAAGAATGATCTCAAAGAAACAATCGAACCCACCAGCTGAAATAAAAAAAAGAAGAGCAGAAACACCC
>NC_133553.1:71013463-71043463 GCF_048773025.1 Camelus bactrianus
CCTCAGCCAACCCTCGGCGGTTCCTCCCACACCCCGGCCCCGCCCGCCGCCGGGACTCGCGCGCAGCAGGCTAACCCCCCCAACTCCAGAGGGTAGCCCCTTCCACTCGCTCACTCGTCCGTCTGCGTCTCGTCTGTCCGTCCACCACCACCACCCAGCTTCGTCTGGCTCGCCCCCAGGCCTCGCGGCCCGGGGAAACGCTGCCGAGCGAGGCGGCCCGACCCGTGGCCCACGCACCGCCACCGGTGGCTGCGTCTCGGGACCGGAACAGGTGGGGTGGCTCCTCGCGGCGCGGAGACTGGGGGGGGGCCCAAGTCGGGGTGGACCGCCTTCCCCCTCCCCCCCACGGCACGCGCCGGGGAGGCCAAGCCCGCGCACACGCGCGCGCGCGCTCGCACGGCCCCGCGCCAGACGCCGGGCCCGGCCCGGCGGAACCCTCCCCCGACTCGGAGGGGGGAGGCGCGGGCCACAGCAGGCCAAGAACAGCACTCGGCCCCACCGCGGGGCCAGCGCAGCCCACACGCCAAAGCGACGGGGCCCTGCCCACACGCCGCGGCAGTCGCTCCCCGTGGAGAGTGACTGCACGCTCTGGATGGAGGAGCGGCGGCTGGGGGGTCCGGTGCCCCCAAGGCTCCCCTCTCAGATCGCTAGAGAAGGCTTTCTCACCGAGGGCGCATCGCCCCCCACCCAGCGTGCCCCGTTCAGGCCTACGGAAGCCCGCCGACGTGTACGCCAGCGCTCGGCTGGGCAGGAGGGGTCTGCGGTAAGGGTAAGCAGCGGGCCAAGAAGCGAGCGTTCGCGGTCGGGACCGGGGAGAGCCCGTGCGTGCCACCTCGCGAGGAGACGCACCCAAGACCGCGTGGGGACGGGACAGACGCCCGCCCCTCACCGGCACATCACCCGGCCCCACCACGATCGCTCCCACGCCCGGGCGCGAACCCCGCTGAGGGGGACCCACCCGGCGTGCGCCCGGCCACGTCAGTCCCCCCCCCCGGTACAGGGTGAGGACTGACGTTCAGGAGGCGGCCCCGGCCCCACCGAGGGTGGGGAGCGGACACGCCTCGCTTACCGTCTCGACCCCTCCCCCACGCCTCAAGAGAGGCGCTCGGGAGACACGACCACCGCAGGGGTTACCCGAGAGGACTCGCTGGGGACGGGAAGCGATGCCGCCGCTCGGCCTCGGGCACCTGAGGGACAACCTGGAGCGCTCCAGGGGCACCGCAGAGGACCAAGGCGAGACACGCTCACACCCCGACGAGGGGGTACGTGGCGTGGCGGCGGGGCAGCCCTCCCCCGCCGCGGGGGAGGGCCGCTCGCGAGACAGGACGCCGAGCAGGCGAGGAGGCGAGAGTGTCTGCCGCGTCGCAAGACCCCGGCCTCGCCGACACCACAAGGCACGGGAGACCGAGGTCGGGCCGGAGTCCGCACCCCTGCCTTCCCCCCGCCACCCACGGGCGGCAGAGGAGAGGCGAGGGGCCCGCAGGCAGAACGAGAAGAGAAGCCACGTTCGCCATGAACGTCCCCGTCCCTCGTCTGGCGCGGCTTAGGCCCGGCCCGGGGGAGCATGACTTCACCACATCGGTCAGGTGAGTGAATGAGTGAGTGAGTGAGCGAGCGAGCGAGCCATGTGGGGCAGGGAGGCCCCAGAGGGGAGGGCCCAGCGAGGACAACCACCAGAGGGGCCTGCTTCAGCCTCGCCAGGCGCCACCCACTCCTCAGTCCTCTCCGAGGAGAGCGGCCAACGACCCCAGGCGGGGAATGCCTGACACGCGGCACGGAGCCTACGGGGGTGGGGTCGCGCCGGCCACCACCGGGTGCCTGCGGCGGGGAGCGCACGGGGTAAAAGACCCACGCCGCCACCTCACCCCACCGCCCTCGGGCCACCAGAGACCGGAGGTGGCACCACGGGCCACGTCAGCTGGACGCACACACGAGAGCCGGCGCGCAGGCCCGGGCGGGCGGCTCAAGTGTCAGAAGCGGAGTCGGCTACCAGGCCAGGGCTCACGCAGAGAGAAGCCCAGAGCCTCGCACGCGTCCGGAGACCCAACACTCGGTGACAGACACCGAGGAAGACCGTGTCAGCACCTATCTGCTGGCAGAAAATGCCCAACACGACAGGAAAAATGACAGCGCCCAGAAACGGGGCGGGTCCACGATTTGCAAGGGGGGACCCCGGGACCTCGGTCCGGCCACCTGCCCCCAGCCCTACCCCCATAAATGGCAGCCCCGAAGCTCTCGGGGGCCATCTGATCGACCGGGGTGGGGGGGGTTTGGTAGGGGGAGGGGAGAGGGGATGGGAGAGGGGAGGGGGATTAGGAGGAGGCTTAGGAGGAGGAGTGGGAATGGGAATGGGAATGGGAAGGGACGAGAGGGAGACGGGATCAGGCCGGGGACGCCCTGCCCTTTTCTCGCCCGCGTGGCCGGGGACTCGGGGAGATGCCACAGAGGCGCCTCCGACGAGAGGGCCCCCCACGAGGGACCGCTCCCGAGCACCGGGCCCCGGGCCCCGGGCCGGGGAAAGCCTGCCTCCCCCACATCCCTCGCAGGACGCCCCCGTGCCGGTCCCCGAGTCCGGATGAAGTCTCGGTCCCTCCAACGCCACCGGAACCCACGCGGGCAGGCTTACGGGCCGGGGGGCACCCCCTCCCAGGCCTCCCGCGCCAACAGGGGCCGGCCCAGCCACGTCTCCGGATCCATCGGGACTCAGAAAACATTTCATCCAAGGAGGCGCCTCCGACGACCGGGAACCCCAGCGCGCCCGTCCACGGCCTCACCGCACTGGGCCCGGGCCGCTCCTCGCCTCAGGAGCAGTCGTCCAAGGGACGCAGACGAGGGCCTGACCACCTAGCCGCCGGCGGCCCGGGCGCGGGACACTCTCTCCCTTTCCCCCGCGGCGGCAAGGCGCAGGCCGTGTCCGATCGGCTCGGGTCGGTCTCCGCGGCTGGAGGGGCACAGGCGGATGCTGGTCGACCAGGCCAGGCCACACGGCTTCCCCCGGCACACGAGATCCCGGGAGCGCGGCGACAGTCACCCCCTCATCATCCTGCGAGTCCAATCTGCGCCGAGAGCAGGACGCGCCCGCGGCTCAGCGCCACGGGGACTGTCACCGCCGGTGTCGCCAGCCTCCCCGAAGTCTGCCTCGGGCCCCGCCGCCGAGCCCCATCCCTTGCCGAGGTCGCCGACGCTCGGGAGAAGAGGGACGATCTCAGAGCGGCAGCCAGATGGCGCCCGACAACCGTCGCCAACGTCCCCGGAACCGATCCCGACCGCCGCCGGCCGCCCAAACGCCCGAGCTCGTCCCGGACTGAGGCGCCGGGCGGCCCCGTGGCGTCCGCCTCGGAGCCCGCTCACCCTCGTCACGGCACGGCACGGCACGACACGAGGCGACACGACGCGACGCGGCGCGACGCGACCCCGGCAACAGATCAGGGCGGGGAGGACGGAGGGAGCCGGGGTTTGGCAAGACACGGCCGGCCGGGCGGCTGCCGCGAAGGGGACGCGCTCCCCACGCGATTCCCCGGGCGGGGGAGATCACACGGACACGCCGGCGGGGCCGGGGCCCACGCCGCGGGTGGCCCAGAGCGACCAGGACGAGATCCCGGGTTCCCGGGTGGGAGGTTGGGAAGGGGAGGAGGGGAAGAGGGAGGGAAGGCGGGGGCTGGCAAACCGAAACCAGGCGAGCGCTCAGAGAACAACGCAGGAATCGGCTTTGGAGTCCGTCCTCTCGAATGCGGGAGGTCTTTCGAAAGCAGACAGGCAAAGCCCAGAAGCTAGAAAAGAAAGGATGAAGACCGCGAACCCCATCGAAGCGGAAAGAGAAATCGATCTCGGCACAGATCGCGACAAAGCCCAAAGACAACAAACGGGCGCGTGGGGAAAACGCACTCGCGGTCGGTCGTGAGAACACGGACGTCAGCACGGCTGACCACAACCGCAGGAAGGAGGAGGGAAAACAAAAAAATGCGGGCGGGGGTTCGGGGGGGCGAGTCGATAGCCACCCGCTCGGTAAATCGAGGTTCAGTGCATCTACACAGAGCAACACTGTGCATGCGCATCCGCGTGTCTGTGTGTGCGTGTGTGTGTCGGTGTGTGTGTTTGACACAGTCAACGTGGACAAGGAAACTGTAGCCCCATCCGAAAAAAAAAAAAAAAAGAAAGAAAAGAAAGAAAGGAAAGAAAGAAAGGAAAGAAAGGAAAAAGGAAGGAAGAAAGGAAGGAAGGAAGGAAGAAAGGAAGAAAGGAAGGAAGAAAGGAAGGAAGAAAGAAATGAAGAAAGGAAGAAAGAAAGGAAGAAAGGAAGAAAAAGGAAGGAAGGAAGGAAGGAAGGAAGGAAGGAAGGAAGGAAGGAAGGAAGGAAGAAAGAAAGAAAGAAAGAAAGAAAGAAAGAAAGAAAGAAAGAAAGAAAGAAAGAAAGGAAACATGAAAACAAACGACAAAACCCACCACCAAAGGGAAATCAAGTTGTAGAACTACTCTGGGGTTTAAAAACAAAAACAAAAACACCGTAGAAAAAGCACAACCGCAGCCCATCAGGGGTTCCTCTCCTCAACAGTCCAAGAACTCGGTCAACTCCACCTCCTAGAAGCCAGAAAACCAGGGATGAAACACGTGCAGGAGACCCAAACGGACGTTTTCAGTTTAAAAGGAAAAAAAAAAAATTATTTTTTTCCTCCCCCAAATGGGGGAGGGGGCGAGGGGGAGGATGGAGCGTAGAACTCAGCGGCAGAGTGCCTGCCCAGCACGCGCGAGGTCCAGGGTTCGATCTTCAGGACTTCCGTTCAAGTCAATAAGGAAGTCGGTAAGTCAGGCAATCACTAAGTCAGGCAACAAACCAGCAAAAGAAACGAATTACCTCCCCTCCCCGAATAAACAAACAACCACCGAAAGCAACAACAGCAGCAAGAACCAAAAAAAAAAAGGCCTAAATAAATAAATAAATGTAAGTAAGTAAATAAATAAATAAGTAAGTAAACAAACGAACACAATTTAAAAAAGGGGAAAACGCACACATTTCCGTTTCCAAGAGATATCCGGACAGGCCCAGAACCTGGAATCTCGACAGCAAGTTCCAAAAACAAGCAGAAAGTGCCTGCTCCTGACGGAACACGTGATAGAGACCACCGTTCGAGATGGGGCCTGGTGGGCGGGCTGGCAGGCGGACACAGAGCTCTCGACTCATACCTGACAGACTCCGCTCTCCGACGGAAGACAGAAGGCAACACGGAACAGGGGTTGGTGGTGGGGGCGAGGGGGAGAGGGCGAAACGGAGGTGGAGGAAAGCCATTAGGGAAAACAGGACAGAAGTCCCTCAAAACATTCCACAGAAAACTCCTGGAAGACCCGGCAGTTCCACTACGGGCCCGCGGATGGACGAATGGACAGTGCCACGTGGTCTGGAGAGACCTACACCTAGAGGGGATGATGTTAACTAAGTGACTTAAGTTCGAGAGGGATGTTGTCACTTCGAGGCAGAATCCCCAAGACAATACGCAGGAACACATGCAAGGAAGCTGAAACAGGCTCATGGATACCAAGAAGGAACAATGAGTGCAATGGGTGAGGGAGAGGAAAAAGTACAAGCTTCCAGTTAACTCCAATTAATAAATACACAAATTACGGGAGGTCATGGACAGCAGGGCGAGTAGAGTCAATCCATACTATTGTCATGACGCTGTCCGGTGACTGATCCGTAACCAGACTCATCACGGTGATCATCGTGGAACATGGAAGAATCCCGAATCGCTATGTTGGACACGTGAAAACGGACATCCCCTTGTCAGGTCAATTATGAGAGACAGTAGGAGAGAGAGAGACAGAGAGAGAGAGAGAGAGAGAGAGAGAGAGGGAAAATTCTCACTGTCTTACCGGAAAAAAAAAAAAAAAAAAAAAAAAAGAGTTCAGTGAGATAAAGAGTGGATGTAGGTGAGGGCAATAGGTGGAGGAGATGAAAACCACGACGGCGACACATGTGCGGCATCCCACACGGTGGCAGTGCAGTGTGATCCTATGCATGCTCAGCCGTCTCCTAGCCACCTCCAAGTTCCAGGGTCATCCTTTTAGGTTTCGTGGCTGCACTTTCGTCTGTCTCGGGCAATACTCTCCCTTGATTTTCCATGGGGGAAGGGAGGTGGGGTGGCCGGGCGGGCCACACCACGACACACCGCGTCGCGCGTGACCTGGAAAACAGATACACACCCGCCCACCACCCACGGGCTCCGAAATCGGTCACTGGTCACGACGCACACTTCGTCGGTCCCTTACGGAGCGATGGCGGACCAAACAGGCAGCGGCCAACTTTGTCGTGCACACAATGACGGTTCGTCCCTCGTGGAAACAAACTGATGACGAGACAGCGTGGTCAGGGGGCGGGTGTCCTTTCAGGAAGACAGAGTCATTGAAAGTCCCGCACACGGGAACTGTGCCAAGGGAGATCTCCATCACCCTACCCAACCCTGATCCAAATTCTCGTTCGGGCAGCTAAGGGTCAAGGTCAAAGTTTCTTTCTTCCCGGGGCAGGGGTCCTTTTGGGCCTCGATGGTTGTTCAACTGGAGAGATCACCCTTGGGCTGCATATACACTTCGGGGTGGTCCACAGGGTTCCACGACAGTCCCGCCACCAGGCAGGTGGTTCCACCTGATGAAACCGGTCTGGTCTTTCGTTCCAGGAAGACAAAGGTCCGTGGCTGAAGCCAACGAGAAACCCAGGGTGTGAGTCCGGAGCGCCACCAGTCAGGAAGATGTCTAGGCGTCGGGCTCGAAGAGGCTCGGGTGGCCTGAAAAACGCATGCGGGTTCAGGTCCACTTTCTGAGTGGCCTCCACAGCAACGGGCAGGAGGAGGGTCTCGAGAGGGGACACGGCAGTGACCTCTCTCCAGCGGATGTCCAGCTGCTCAGCCCGGCTCGGCGGGGCTTCAGGGAAAGGGCGGCTTTGGTTCTCGAGGATGCCAAGTCCAAAGCGGGAGAACCATGGGCAACGGGAGTCGGAAGAGCGTTGGCCAACCATCGGAGAAAACTCGAAGCATGCGTGACGTGGCCCAGCGTATCAGTGGAAGGCGGGGCGGGGCGGGGAGGGGGAGGGTGGCGGGAAGCACGCAAAGATGATGACACAGAACCGCATTCTCATCTCTATCACGCTGTACGAGAGTTTCCACTGAGACATGCTCCCCTTCCCCTGGTCTCTCCAAGGACGCGCATTTCTACCAAAAAATCACCCCCATTCAGACTTGTCGGCTGGCCAGATCAGCATACTTCCACGAAATTCGGCCTGAAGAGGGACAGACGTCCACGAAGCATAGCCATCGCCCCTAGAGGCTCTCGGACACCCGCTCTGCTGGAACGTTTCCTAAGGACGGCAGACGAAGACGGTCTCCACATGCTTTCCAGGAGACGTTCCTCAGAACGAGACCGTGACTGTTCCGAAGCCCGAATCGGTCACAGCAATTGTTCACGAGGAAGTCACGGTGAACCATCTGGGACACCAGTCTTTCCCAACCGGTCCACGTAGGGACACGATTTGGTCCTAGCCAGAAACAGACACTTTCTCCTCACAGCATCCTTTTATTTTCATTTAAATTAATTTATTTTATTTTATTTTATTTTATTTTATTTTATTTTATTTTATTCTGTTTCATTTTGTTTTGTTGTATTGTATTGTATTGTATTGTATTGTATTGTATTGTATTGTATTGTATTGTATTGTATTGTATTGTATTGTATTGTATGTTTACATATGTACGTATGTAAGTAAGTATGTATGTATTCCGGTCTGTCTGTCTGTCTGTAGGTCCATCCATCCTCCGAAGGTATACCAGTCATGTCGGCCAACACACTGACAGATCTCGAGTCTTTTCTGTCAGAAAGATATTAAAGCACGTCCCCTTCGACTCATGGAGCCAGGAACGAACGCTTCCGTATCTCATCTTCTTTGGAAACGATCTAAACATTCCAGGGACGTTGCCAGATGCTTCAGTTGCAAGGGACCAAAAACTACGTGGAGGAGGCACCAATTTTTCAGAGATGGACCGCCTCCCCCACACACACACACACTACCCCCTCGGACTGCTTGGGGTGTGAACACTTCCTGAGACTTGAGACCGAGCCAACCATCGCTCCCAGACTCTTTTTTTTTTTTTTTTTTTTCCTGGCTGACACGTTTTATGACAGAGATAACCCACAGGAACTTAATGGATTCGGGGTAAACCTAGGGAGGCGAAAAGTTTCACCTCGAATGCTGCTCGTCACAATCAAGACATGGCTCTTTTCACGAGACCGATCCCTTGACATTTGCTTTTCTGGATGAAAGGATCTGTCCTAGATCATGTCAACCTGAAGGAAAACATTTGGGTTCCTTCCTGTTCGCATTCCCTGCCTGCATGTTCCCTTGAAAACCAGTTCCATAGAGCTCTTTCATGAATGAACTCTGGCAAGTGTATGTGGAGGAAGAAACATGCCAGGCCTACAAGCCGGGGACATACACAAGTGCCTACATGCATACATGCATACATGGGACCGGGCCCTTTCCAGATCCTTGGACGGCAGTACCATAGAAATGAGGATGGCTTCCACAAGACTCTCAGGCAAGCCAAGCTCTTTTGCGAAAGCGATAGCTTGTGCACAAAGGAGAAGGTGGCATGAGGGGAGAGGGAGGGGGAGTGCCAGCTCCCTGAGCAGCAGGGGCCATGCTTTTCTACCTAAAGGAAGGGCTTTGTCTCAGGATCACTGATCACTTCCATAAATCATCCGATATCTTGGATCGGCCGCAGGCGGCTCCAGGGTGAAGAGCCATCGCCCCAGGCTCTGTGGGGAATAGAGAAGACTTCCGTGAGGGGAAAGAAACGCATGAGAATTTTCTGCAAGAAAGCTCAGGAACAGATAATGTAAACACGGAGAGTTGAGCTTCCTGTCTCGTGACAACTAGGTCTACTGGGTCATGTCACAGAGAGCAAGCGAATCCTTTATTCCCCTGAGCCTTTTTCTTTTTCTTTCTCTATCTTTCTTTGTTCTTTGTTCCCTTTAGAGTGTGTGTGTGTGTGTGTGTGTGTGTGTGTCTGTGTGTGTGTGTGTGTCTGTGTGTGTCTCTGAAACTCAGGTACTGCCCTGTCTCATACAGACGAGACCAGCAGATCGACATGACCAGAGATTTTGTAGCTTTCATTTAAAAACTATAGGTCACTCACGAGTCGGGTAGGACGGGTGCTGTGTCCAGCGCAGCTCGGGACCGTGTCTGAGGACGGGCGACGCAAGAATTAAGAAACAAAGAGACCAAGTAAAGAGCGAAAATGGGACCAGGGGACTCAAGGTCTCGTGGATCTAGAGTGCCAAAAGCCTGGTCGACATCCTGTTTATTGGGAGTATACGGCTCAGGGAAAAAAAAAAAAGAAATGCGATCAAAGAGGTGGGGCTTTAGATATTTCATGCCAGAAGCACGAAGTTCTGCTTGCTGGCTAACTGATTCATTTCAGGCCTATCCCTTCCAGGAACAATCACCCTCCTCGGGGGATGCAAAATTTCTAAGTGTATCCTGTGATTGCCTCTGGGACATCTCGAGATAGCAAATATTTCCCCGGGGTTAAACCACATGCTTTCCTGCCAGAACCAAGTTCTGTTAATGGATGATCTGGCTTCCCATGACCGTCCATTGTTTTACCCTAAGGAAATATCTGCCATCTGTTGCGCCCTCACGGTCAATCTCAGGATTGCCCCTCACACAATTTCTTGAGCATCATACATGTTATAGGTCATCGACTGTGTAAAACATGAAAACAAAGCAGGCGTGTGCATTTTTAAGCAAGTAAGTGTGAATGTAAGATTTTACGCTCATGGAAATGCTGGTGCAGCTTGGTTTCTAGTTGCTGGTTCTCCAGCAGCTTGTTTCCCAGCAGACGCGTAGGACACTAGAGAACCCACTCACTCAGAAAGAACCGATGGGACGGGTAAGGTTTTTCGGCTCGGAGGGTGAAAGCTTTTAAACTCTGTGTGGAAAAAAGACGTTTCAGGTGTATATTTCTCCTTAAGAAGGCTGCGAATTAGAGTTTCGACGAGGGAGACCACGCAGCAGTGTGTACGTTTAAAAAGGCCTCCGCGTGCCCCTCCCCACCCTTTTTTGTTTGTTTGTTTCTTCCATTCGGTTTCAGGTTCTACCTGATTCAGCCCCCTGGCCTCAGTCTCAGGCCACTGTGGGCTATGCAGACAGACGTTTCTGACGTTGTCGAGATGGACAAGATAAGGAGGGTTCCCCCCAGAGAACTGGGCCGCTGCTTCTATGAGATCAAAAAGCTGACCTACTCATCCAGTTCTATGTTTAGAAATTTGCTCCTTTCTGGGAAAGCGTAGAGCTCTGCGGTAGAGTGCGTGCTCAGCATGCACAAGGCCTTGGGCTCAGTCCCCAGTACCACCACTGAAAACGTATAATAAATCTAAATAATTAATTGAAACGTAGATAAAGACACCTAATGACCCGTCCCCCCTCCAAAAAGATAAAAACTTCTTGTTAAAAAATTTTTTTTTATTTTATTTTTTTATTTTTTTAGTTAAAAAGGCAGGAGGAGGACGAGGACGAGGACGAGGACGAGGACGAGGAGGACGAGGATGAGGAGGAGAAATTAGCTTCTTTCCAACAAGGAGATTTCCAGGTCAAATGGAGAGCCAAATATTTCTATGTTCTAAAACTTCAGCTTTCCACGTATCCTGGCGTCAAAACGTCGGCACGGGTAAAGATTGTTCATCATTCTGTGACTATGCACTTCCTGCATTTTGGAGTGTTCATCTGTCCTTTCTCTTAGGAATAGATGATCATCAGAAATAGCAGTTCTGTTGATTAAACCCCCTTTTAACATATCGTTGTTTCCTGGTCACTAAAGTTACCTAATAATCACTTCACAGTCTATGGAAGTCAAATCATTGTGCTGTACACCTGAAACTGATAGAGGGCTGTATGTCAAACCTATGTCAATAAAACTGAAAAAAGAAAAGAAGAAGAAGAAAAGAAAAGTCTGCTTGCTCGGGGCATCCGGTAAAGGCCCTCTTTCTGAGCGCACAAGTCAACCTCGGGCCGATTCACCCTGTCCCTGAAGAAGGGCAAAAATCCTCCACTCTATCTCCCGTTAGGTCCTGGACACTAGCCAGAGTTCCTCCTCCCTCAACCCCCACCCCGTTCCTGCGTCACACTGTGTGGGCTCAGGCACACAACCTATCGCTTTCCTTTAGCGTGTGGAATGAATATCGCCCGAAGGGAATTTCCTTTGTTGTCGTTTAAATAAACTGACGTGTTAATAAGTGCTCTGGAGGGACACATTCCCTTTGACCTGATCAGCCATAGTGACATCCCATGACCCAGGAGTGTACAATATCATGGATTGGAAAGGATCTTAGAATTCAGAAATCATGGTGACGTGGGTCTGATGACCTAGCTGGCTCCATACAAACCAAGAGATGAAGGTGCCCAACATTTTCACTCGATGCTGCCTAAGTTCTTGACAGTCACTTTAAAAAAGGAAAAGGAAAATTTGCATGGCACGCTTAGTTTTGAGAATGCTATCTGACTGCATGGTGGAACGCAAGGAAAAGCCGTGACGCTCGCCCACGGTATCGAGAGAAACGCAGAACCGTGTTTCTGGTAGCTTTCTTCACCGCTGCGCAAAGGCGGGAGCGACCGCTACCTCACGCAGAGGAGGAGAGGACGGGTTTCTCGGCCCCGTCACGCAATGCCAGGCAGAAGAAGCCTTCTCCGATGAGACAGAAGCGTGTCAAAGCGCATCCCTGCGTCGAAGGCTTCGGTTTCCCGGGGAAGGGGGTCGAGCCGAGGGACCCAGGCCCCCACGTCAGTCAGTCTTTCACTGGATTCACTGGCCTCGCTGTTACTCCTCAGCGATGGCCCCTCAGATTGCTCTCGTGTGTCTTTACCTTCTGGCTTTAGGAAGGACTTTAAACTTCGGCTGAGGGGCGGGACACCCAGAAGGGTTCTTTCAGTTCACCCCATCTTAGGTATTGCCATATCCAACACGTTGGTTTTCATCCCATCGTGGACCTACCTACCGGAGAGTTTCGCTGCTTAAAAGTCCCCTGTGCTCCACCTATTCATCAACAACCCCCCGCCACAACACACACACACACACACCCACACCCACACCCACACCCACACCCACACACCCACACACACACACACCCACACAGACAACCTTCACCACCACCACCCCCGACCCCACTCATCTTTTCACCCTCTCTGGGGCTTTTGCCCTTTTGAGAATGAATGTCATCTAGAGCCGGTACCCTACAGGATGCCACCTTTTCAGATTGGCTTCTTTCAGGGAGTCAGGGGCACGCAGAATCGGCCCCGCCTGTCTCCCACAGGTCTCTCGGCTCCACGGGTCCCTGGTTTCCTTTTTAGAGCCAAATCACATGCTGTGGCACGGACCTAGCCCGGGCGACGTGTCCCTTCACCTCTTGAAGGACGCGTCTGTCCCGGTCGCCTCCACGGTTCCGGCAGTGATGAAGCAAGCCCCTCCACACCCCCACCCCCACCCCGCCCACCGTCCAGGTCCGTCCGCGTTCAGGTTTCCGCGTGGACGGAGCCCCGAGGGCTAGGCCTCAGGGTGAGAGTGGTATGGCGGGTGGCAGGTGGCGCACTGAAGGGTCCCAAATCCGGAGGATGCCGGCAAGGAAGGTCGCCAGGTCAAAACCTTCCTTCCCTCCCTCCGTCTCCTTAGGGTGGATGGCTGGGCCCGTGAATTCAGAGAGGACACGAGACACATGCTGTGAGCCGAGATTTCCAAGCCAGGAGACCTGGTGGAGGGTAAAGAAACGAGTTGATTGGGGGGACGGGGGCGATGGGGGGGGCTCTTAGGACTGCAGCCCAGGAGACACAGATGCAAGAAAGAAGCACTGGAAGTGTGTGTCATCAGACTACCCCACGGGGCAAGTGGAGAAGGGGAAACGAAAGAAAACACACCACAAGAGCAAGGCGGGAACTTTGAAACGACCAGGCTGCGGCTAGCAGCTGCTGGCAGATTTGTTTTTGAAACCGGTTGGTGGTGCCCTTGAGCTTGATACAGTTCTGACCACTCATGCCCCCCCTCCCCCCATTGATGCCGGTGTCGGGACCCAGGAGAGGCCACCCCAAACATGTATGTGCCTCCGTGGCACACGGATGGGTTAGAAATGAGAGTGACCGAAGAAGCCGAGGGGCCAGCAGACGCAAGAGGGACCCTCAGACTCTTCTTTCTGTCTCCCTGAAAGCGGGAAATCGATCACTTCCGTGGAGGGTGCCCTCCCTGCATCTGGACTTAGGAAAACACCCTGATCACCCACTGAGAGCCTTCAGGCCCCGGAAGCCTAGAGAAACCAACCAACCTCGTGACTTCTTTCAGGGGCTTCCCCCCCTCCCCAAAACCCAAACTCCGTCTCGATTCTTCACGGACGGGTCACCCAAAACCAAAGGCTCTCAGCCCGGCCCATTTCGCACAAAGGGCTGATTTCTTGTCCTAAAACGGAGAAAAGCTGCCTGCTTCGGGGACACATGAGTGCTTGAATGAAAGACAGTAGGTTCCCTGTCGCTCCTGCTCAACGATCCGTCTGGGGTCCATTTTTGGATCAGTCCAGCCCAGAGAACTCAAGATGTGTAGAGGGAGGGGACAACGTCCCCCTCCCTGAAACAGGACTATGTCTGCAACAAAGTTCCTCCCACTGGCCGTCCAGCTCCATTTTGGATGACTGAATCCTGGTTCACCTCATTTGGGTGTTTTGTTTTTGTTTCTGTTTCTGTTTTTGTTTTTGTTTTTGATTAATAGACTTTATTTCCTAGAGCAGTTTCAGGCTCACAGCAGAATTGAGCAGAAAATACAGAGAGTTCTCACATAGCCCTCCCCACCCACACATATATCCTCCACTCCCCTCAACATCTCTCATCAGTGTGGCCTATTTGGTAAAACTGATGATCCGACATGGACACGTTATTATCCATCAAAGTCCATAGTTTACAGGACGGTTCACTCTTGAGGTTGTACGTTCTATGGGTTTTGACAAATGTACAATGACATGCAGCCACCACTATGGTATCCTACAGAATAATTTCATCGCCTTAAAAATCCCTCACGCTGCATCTGTTCATTCCTCCTTCCCTCCCTCTCCCCAAACCCCTGGATACCATGATCTTTTGATTGTTTCTAGAGCTTTGCCTTTTCCAGGATGTCATTTGGTTGGAATTGTACAGTTGGTAACAATTTTCAGACCGGTTTCTTTGATTTAGTAAGATGTCTTTTAAGTTTCTTCCATGTCTTTCACGGCTTGATAGCTAATTTCCTTGTCTTTCGTTCTTTTTTATTTATTTATTTTTTTAAAATGTTTTTACTGCACATATATTTTTAATTTACATATATGTACTGTTCATTGTTTCCAGGAAGGTTTAGAGCTTTAGCTTTTTAAACTTACATACTTATCAAAGGAATAAAGCCAACCACAAAAGAAGAATGAATTCAAAAAGATACACACACCCTGCTATTAGCAGCAACATCATTTATGATTGCCAAGATACGGAAGCATCCTAAGTGCACATCAATATTTGAATAGATAAAGAAGAGGGGACACACACACACACACACACACACACACACACACACACACACACACACATACACACACGTAATGGAATACAATTCACCCATGAGAAAGAAGGATATTTTGCCATTTGTGGCCCTTCCTTTCCTTTTTTTTTTTCCCCCCTCCACTTTAAAAACCAGAATTTTATAACTGGGATAAACACTTCCATTGAGTCAAAAACAGTAAAATGCCTAGAAATAAACTTAATCGAGGAGGTTATCTATACTCCAGAATCTGAAATGACACAAAGAAATGGAAAGATGCCTTGTGCTCTTGCATTGGAAGAATCAATACTATCAACATGGCCACACTATCCAAAGCAAACCGCAGGTTCCATGCAACCCCTGTCAAAATACTCACGACATTCCTCACAGAACTAGAACAAACAATTTCAAAATTTTTAAGGAACAACGGAAGACCCTAAACAGGCAAAGCAATCTTTCGAAGGTCTCCTCTCCCTCCCTCCCTCCCTCCCTCTCTCTCTCTCTCTCTTTCTCTCTCTCTCTCTCTCTCTCTCTCTCTCTCTCCCTCCCCCCCTCTCTCCCCCTCTCTCTCTCCCTCTCTCCCCCCCTCCCTTTCTCTGTCATCTTTTTGTTCTCTTTTCTTAGGATTTGATGACTTGAGACCATCCTTTATCATTCCTTGTAAAGCCGGCTTGATGGTGCTGAAATCTTGTAGCTTTTGTTTATCTGTGAAGCTTTTGATTTCTCCCTCAAATCTGAACGAGAGCCTTGCTGAATAGAGTATTCTTACCTGTCAGTTTTTCCCTTTCATCACTTTAAGTATGTTGTGCCACCCACTTCTGGCCTGTAGAGTTTCTGCTGAAAAATCAGCTGATAACCTTACGGGAGTTCCCTTGTATGTTATTTGTTGCTTTTCTCTCGTTCATTTTAATATTTTCTCCTTATCCTTAATTTTGGTCAATTTGATGACGATGTGCCTCGGTGTGTTCCCGTATGGTACTCTCTGCACTTCCACCTCATTTGGTTATTTAAAGGATCTTCAGTCTGTTCAATTCATAGGAGAGAACTTCCACGTGTATTTCTTCTCAGTTTTATGAAACAAAGAAGGACCCAGGAAACTGGCAAAACATAAATGCTTTTCTATTGGGTTGAGCAAAGACAGGCCCTGGCCGGGGACGGGGGGGGGTGCTGGAGGGTCGGGGGGGCGGTGTAGAGAAGGATATAGATCATTGTTAGGGTGCCTGCTTAGCATGCATGATGCCCTGGGTTCAATCCCCAGAACCACCATTAAAATAAATAAATAACCTAATCAAACCCATCCCCCTCCTCCCCCCCCCAAAAAAAAGAAGGAGAAAAGAGTGAGAGACAGAGACAGAGACAGACCATCGGGAAAAGTAGCTGCACTAATACTTCCAAGAAACAGGACAACATAAAGATAATGGAAGAAATGCTGGATAGTGAACAGCCACGGGTGGTTGGCACAGACCCATAGCTTCTGGACTCGCTAAAAAAAAAAAAAAAAAAAAAGAATATGAGAATCATATGGATCAGGAGATTGGGTCTGAATTTTGTGCCGTTTGACTTGTGCCAGTTACAAAGGTCATGCACAAGGAAGATGACTGGCTACTTTATTGTCTGAAATGAGACACTTGAAAGTGAAAGGAGGTGCTATACAATCGTGCCTGGACTGGGATTTTTCTAAGGGAGCCCAAATCCTTTACAATATATATCATGTTTTCAAAAATGAATATCATTCCTGGACAACATTTAAGCAATTATTTTCTGTGTTATCAGTAAACATTTTTAAAAAATCAGTAAGAAAGGAAGAGGGAGAGAGAAAGAGAGAGAACAGGAGTAACTATACGCGCGCGTGCGTGCATGCATGTGTGTGTGTGTGTGTGTGTGTGTGCGCGCGTGTGCGCGCACGTGTGTTGAGGTGGGGGCCTAAAAGAGGGTGAGGATTCTTTTCATCGAGGTCTGTTTGTACAGAATTCTCTCCTTCTCCGCTTTACACTGTGAAGGAAAAGCCCAGCTGGGATAACAAGCTAAGTCGCAAATCTAAGTGTAACAAGTGTCGGATTACTGATCTGAGTTCTGCTGGGCTAACTCGTAAATCTAAATTAATAAGTGCCGGTTTGCTGATTCCCTGTTCATATTTTGCTAGCCAGCTGGATTTTCAAAGAGACATATCTGGCCTTGAAATGTTGGTTTGCTGCCTCACTGCCTCTACTTTCGTGATAATGATGTTGCTAAAGCTATTGCGTGCCTATTGGCCGAATACCCCAAGCTGGTACTTAACCCTATAAAACCTCACGTGCACGTCTTGGAGGTGCTCAAGGCTTAGGAGCAGAAGCCCCTCTGAGCCCGCCGGCGTAATAAATCTGAGTACTCCAACCCTCCGAGTGGTGCTTGTTTCTTGGCCGGCCTGTCATTTCCATAACAGCACCGTTGACAATAAGAACGTCACTCTCGTTCCGGCATAAAGAAGACATCTGGGGAGGGTGGGGTGGGGGGTGGGGTGTAGATCTATGTTATGTCCTGATTCCAGGAAGGAAAGGGGCAAGGGTCGGCGTGCCCTTCTTTCTGGGGTATCTGTCTGTTCGCTTTTGGTGTTCGGCTGGTTTGGTTATTTCAGCTTTCTGTTTGGTTCCTTTCACAGATCCAGTGGCTCAAAACAGCATTCTGATTTTCTTTTCTCCTGGGGTTTGGTTTTTGATAGGTAGAGGGACAGGGCCCACGCAGGGGTGGGGGTGGGGGGTCACTGTGCCGGAGAAAGGGAGGCGGCTGTGGTGAAATCATCGAGCAGAGGGGATTTCTACGAGAGGGACTCTCCGAAGTGAATGGGGTCCAAGGAGATCAGCAGGGTTTCTGTGTGCTCGTTTGGTTTTGTTCGTGCGTGTGTTTGTTTTTTCTGGACGAGGCCAAAGAACTCTTCAGGTGGAGGTGTGTGTCCAAAGGGTCTGACAGGATGGGAGGATGCGGGGCGAGTCAGTCCATGTGCCCAGAAAGAGAGAGAATCTGACATAGCTGAGACTCAGGCCTTTTTCAGACCTAGGCCCAGAGAGCAGTTCGGCTCCGAGCATTCACGGAGAAGTTCGCCGCCACCTCAGTCCTGTCCCCCACCCCCGCCCTCCCCCACGCCTCAGCCCCCAGTGAAGGAGGAATCATGAAGTGGCCGCACTTAGGCTAAGCCAATTTTTGGCTTTATGCTTACTGCTTGCTTTTAGAACCATCAGCAAACTCGACTGACCAGACACCGCTCCCAGCTCCAGGCCCACTGTTAAAAACAGCTAAAGTTGTCGATTCTAACTGTTTGATTTGACCTTCCTCTGATCGTTCAACTTGACAATCATGTTTGGCGTCTGAGTCTTTCCCCAGGAAGGGAGTCACGGGAGGATAAGCTCAGGAGAACGACCAGCCCCCTCCCACCCCCCACCCCCCACCCCGAGTTCCTCCGTGGCGCTGGTGCCGCCGGGTGAGTCTGACCAGATAAAGAAGGTCACGGGCTGATGACCTACTAGACCACCAGGAGGTCCCATGTTATCAGACACTCATCCAGATTTAGGAGGAAGTTTCATCAGAGACCCTTGTTGATCATGAGCACCTTTTGTGCTCCCGCCTGTTGTGATTCCCTTTCATGCTCCAACCTGTTCGTCCACAGAAGCATGAAACCCCAACCCCAAGACGGGTTCACAGTTTGGAGGGCACTAGCCTGCTGTGAGTCCCCTTTGCCCAGCAAAGCAATCAAGCTGCCTCTTTTCTTCTAAACTCTAAGACCCTGTCTCTGGGTTATTTGGCTCGTCAGGGACGGGGTGGGGGAGGGCGATCTTTCGGCAACACCTGCAGAAGTTTCCCTGAGTGGCAGGAACCAGCGTGGCCCTCAGGCCTCAGCCCCGCAGGCAGGCAGGCAGGCAGGCAGGCAGGCAGGCAGGCAGGCAGGCAGGCAGACAGGCAGGCAGGCAGAGTTGGAGCGACCGTTGGTCCCGCCCCCGCCCGCGCTCCACCCCCCCCCGCCCCCGCCGCTGCTTCCGCCGCCGCCGCCGCCACCGCCGCCGCCGCCGCCTCCCAGGCCTTCTCCACCGATCGGTCCCAAATCGACTGACTGTCTCCTGGAAGCGGGGGCGGGGACGTCAGGAGGATCCATTCGGCAGGGCCTCGTTCAATCGCTTCATTCAAATGCAGAAAGCTCTGTGCTCAGGTCAGAGCCTTTGACTTGGCCTCCGGCTCCTCTCTGTTGAACGGCTTTTGTTCTTTGGTTTCAATTTCCCCACCCTTAGGCCACCCCGTCCCAACTGCACGGAGGGAGGCGGGAGGGAGGGGGAGAATCTCGCCTGGTCTCAGGCCAAAGGAGTCCCCTCCTTTTCCTAATCTGGGTAAACCCCACTACACCGTTTGAGAATCATGGAAGGGCATGGAAGCAGACCTCTGACTTGATAGATTCCTCTGGGATGGGAGACTTTAAAAAAACAAAATTCTTTTTCCCCTGCTTCCAGGGAGGCAGAAAGGAGGGCCAGAGTGTTCCTCTTGCCTCGGGCAGTTCTTTGTTTGTTTCTTTCTTTCTTTTGTTAAATCTTTTTTTTTTTTTCCTTTTTTTCTTCCAGTTTTATTGAGACAGAGTTGACATACAGCAGTGTATACTTTGGGGGGGGGGCGGGGAGAGGAATTCGATTTTATGTATTTATTTTTGACCGGAGGTACTGGGGATTAAACCCAGGACCTTGTGCTTGCTTGCTAAGCACACACTCTACCACTGACCTATATCCTCCCCCTTGGCCAGTTGTGAAGTCCCTTTCATTCAGCATAGTCCATCGGGCACATTTTGGGGCAGCCTACTCTGGACCCCAACATTTCCCTATTCTGTAACTTCCCTGGAAGTTTTACACATTAAAAGCTGGGCTGTTGACTGTGCATGTGCGTCCATGCGTGCGTGCGTGCGTGCGCGTGGTGTGGGGGCAGGAGGGAGGGAATAGTTTCCTAGAGGGCCTGCGTTTCATGGACCCAGTTTCTTAGTTCTGAGAACAGGTCTGTTCAAGGAAACAGTTGTAGTATCTCGTCTCAGGAGGCGGTGGTGTCGATGGGCTTCTGAAGCTAGGCCTAGGGAGCAAGCAGTCAGGTATCGCCTAAGAGGCACTTGTGTGGAAAACCAAAGTACAGCAAAAAGGTTAATCATTGGAGCAGATGAGAAACCAGATTCAGGGCCGGGAGTAGGGGGTCAGTCTGGTAGGAGATTTCCACACATCGGGGTCATCGAAACGGCTCGAGCAGTTTGAAATGCCTCTGATGATGTCCTGGGGTGTTCGGCTCAACTCTCTGAGCGGCTCCTCCAAAAACAGGCCCTAGGATGGTTTCCACAGGAGCTGTTGTGGCCATTTCTCTGACGTTTACCTCCCGTTGTCCAGCTTCAGTCTGCAGGGCTTCAGGAGACGGAGCATTTTAGTACTCAATGATGCCAAGACAAAAGGGTGAGAGAAAATGGGAAACGTTCGTGGAGATGGTCCTAGGCAGATAGTGGAGGCAACTAGAAGACCTTCAGTCTCCGGGCCGGCTTTCAGGTTGAGACAAAAACCCTAAGGCAAGCGCTTGCTGCCACAGCACATCGACTAACACGGGAACCATCCAGTGAAGATCAGCACGGCCCCTGAACGTGGACGACACACGCACATACGTGAAGCGTTCCGTAGCTTTAGTGATGTCAGTCACCCAGAGGAAGACAGATATCCTATGCCATCACTTCTAGGTGGGATCTGAAAGTAAGTCAAGACACCCATCCATACATAAATAACTCCATTTTAAAAAGACTCCAAGGAACCTATTTACAAACCAGAAACAGACTGGACTCGCAGACATGGAAAAGAAACCGATGGTTAACACAGGGGACAGGGTAGGGTGGAGGAACGGGGGAGGGCAGAGGGATAAATCAGGAGTTTGGGATTAGCAGATATAAACCACCCTATACAAACTAGGTACACAAGTAGGTCCTACTGTCTAGCACAGGGAACTATGTTCAATAGCTTGTAATAACCTATCCTGAAAAAGTATACGTGTGTGTGTGTGTGTGTGTGTGTGTGTGTGTGTGTGTGTGTGTGTGTGAATAAGTGAATCACTATGCCGTACGTCATAAATGAACACAACATTGTAAGTCAACTATACTTCCATTGACAGAGAGTTCCTACAATAAACAGGCAGGCAGGCAGGCAGGCAGGCAGGCAGGCAGGCAGGCAGACAGACACAGACACAGACACACAGACACACAGACACACAGACACACACACACACACACACACACACACACACACACACACACACACACACACACACACACCCCCCACAGACACAGGGGAACCCTAAGGAGAACGAGTAGCACTAGTATCTCTTATCCATGCATGTCTATCCCAGTTTAATGGAAACCTAAGTTTTTGCCTCCAAGTCAATGATGCTAATAACTCTGCTGCCAAGAATAGAAAAATCCTCACGGAGGATTTCTGAATCCCAGAAGGGTCAGGGAGGGAGAAAAAGAGAAAGGATTCCATTCTGCTGACAGAGGTATGATAGTTACCATGTGGGTGTCCGCCTCTAAAAGGGAAGGAAGGGGAAAAAACAGAAGTTTATTTTCCCTTGTATCTGAAAAGAAAAAAATTTAAAACTCAATCCTCTTGGAGACAAGAAGTCGTACACACCTCATGTCACTGATTCTCCTCCTCCACCTCCTCCTCCTCCTTCCTCTACTTCTTCTTCTAGTCTATATCTCCCATGGATTCTGACGACCTTGCCTGATGATGGCGGGTGATGGGGGCAGAGATCGATCTTTCTGAGAAGTAAGTTGGCAAGCGCTTTAGTGAAGCCTCGTAGGATTTACCCAGCGAAGCGAGTGCCTTCGTCCCTGGAGGCTGCGGAAAGTATGTCCCCAAGTCACATACGCATGTGTTTGTCTTTTGTTGTCGTTGTTGTTGTTGTTGTTGTTGGTGGTGGTGGTGGTGGTGGTGGTGTGTGTGTGTGTGTTTGTTTGTTTGTTTGTTTATTTGTTTGTTTGTTTGTTTGTTTGTTTGTAGCAGTGTCCTGGCCATGCTGATGGCATCAGGCTTGCAGCGGGGGAAGGAAGGCTTCAACCCCTTTGGAAGTCATACCTACCATCCCAAGAACGTCTGGATGACCCCTACTATGTGGCAGTTGAATGGGGGCCAGTTACTGGGGTTCAGCGTGTCCAGAGAGAGGAGGTCTGAGGCCTCTGGGGACAAAAAGTTTGTATGTATGTATGTATGTATGTATGGCCAGTTGACTGTTTTTGCGGTCCTATAGGAATCTTCCTGCCCCTGTCTATTGAACAATGGGAGTCATCTTCCAAGTGCCCTGACACCAGACACCACGGTGGGTGAAGGAATGCGGGTGGGGTGGGGGTGGGTGGGGGAGGTCATCCAGGAAGCTGGGAGAAACCGAGAACGTCCGTGGGTCGGTGGGTCGGCCTGTCGGATGGTCGCCATGCTGGGTTTCCCCTAACCCAGGCCATTTGCCGAATGGACAGAACAGACTGGGGCCACGTGTGCCACCCACCCTCTTTCCGGAGGCTGTGGTCCACTGTGTTTGCATGAAAGTCAGTGAAGGAGGCATCTCCTCGGGACTCGGTTCCGTCCCTTTCACGAGAGCCTCCACTTTGGATGACAGCCAGCCAGCCAGCCAGCCAGCCCTCGATGCCAGGGCAGTAGACGACTGCCAGGAATATCCCATCCTTTCTGGAACCCTGAGTGTACCCACCTGTACAGACACAAGGCTGAAGAATACATGACGTTCCTTCCTAGTTGACAGCACTCCCCATGTCACTGAAACAGTGTCCAGTACGCTGACGTCATCTCCTCCCTCTCCCACACCCCCGCACGCGCACAAACACGCGCGCGCGCACACACACACACACACACACACACACACACTCTGTCTGTCTGTCTGTCTGTCTGTCTGTCTGTCTGTCTGTCTGTCTTCTAAGGATGGAGAAGAGTTTGCTGAGCTATTTCGGGTGCCCTCTCATCCTAGTTCCTATCTCCAAGTTGGTTCAAAGTCCAAAAGGCGGTCAAGCACTTAATCAGATAGGTCCCTCGTAAAGAATGCCTCCCACATCACGACGACAGGCTTCTTAGGCCAGCCGAGAAGCTCCTTCAGTTCTGCGCCCATCTTGGCTCTAAGTTGATATCAGTCTGTTACGGAAATGACAGGCCAGCCAAGAAACAAGCACCTCTCGGAGGGTTGGAGTACTCAGATTTATTACGCCGGCGGGCTCAGAGGGGCTTCTGCTCCGAAGCTCTGAGCACCTCCAAGACGTGCACATGAGGTTTCATAGGGTTAATTACAAATATGGGTCTATTCGCCAATAAGGCTCAAACAACAAAAAGCAAAGGATCAGTACACTGGAGCTTATCAATTTGGAACAGATCACGTTACTGACACTTGTTGAGCTTGGATTTACGAGTTAGCTTGTTAGCCCAGTAAACTGACACTAAACTTCAGATTTACGAGTTAGCCCAGCAGAACTTAGATCAGTAAACGGACACTTATCACACTTAGATTTGTGACTTTAGCTTGTTAGCCCAGCTGGGCTTTTCCTTTACAAGTCCTCCAGGATCCAAGAAAGCCACGTTGGAAAACAAGTGGTGATTCTGATGGGACAGGAGATCAGTCATTTGGGGGCGAAGGGTGGGGTAGGGAGACATACCAGCCTGTCTGTCTGTTTTCACCCAGTGTGGGAGCCGTCCCAAAGAGATAACTCGAGAAGAGAGAAACAGGGAGTTGACAAAGAACACGTGCAGTGGCGTGCCCTCCCCCCCCCACCCCAGGAGAAGGCCAAGCCAGAAGTCCCTCCGGATGGCGGGTTCCGGACTCCAGCTTCCAGGGGAAGCGATGTTTTTTTCCTCCCCATTTCAGGCCCGGAAGAAGAGGGAGAGGCAGAGTGTCCTTCTCGGGCATCCGCTGTTTCTGAAGCACGCTTGTTGCCAAAAGATCGGCCCCCGTCCCCGACGAGCCCAAGAATCCAGAGACAAGGTCTCGGAGCTTAGAAGCAAAGAGGCCATTTTATCGCTCTGCCGGGCAAAGGGGATTCACAGCAGGCTAGCGTCTTCAAAACTGTGTACCCACCTTGGGGATGGAGTGGGTGGGGTGGTTCTAGAGCCATAGCTCAAACAATCGGGCATCGATCACCATCCACAGAATCGTTTTCTCATCAGAAGACTCAGAATGGTGTCACGATGCCTCCAGGTGACCCATTCTATAGAGGCTGGTGGTTAGATCTCGTTATCTCATAAGCACTCAAGGTGTGGCCTTCTTGGTCACTCAGGCTATTTTGTCAGGTCATTAGTCCCGTGACCGACCTTCTCCTCGGAGAAAGACTCAGAGACCCAGCATGATGATGACTTTCAATGAGTGAAATACAGTAGAAACAGTAAGATCGATAGCTTCCAGTTTCAACAACAGGCCTGGAACCGTGAGCAGCAACCAGTCAGTCAGGACAGTTGACCGTTTTCAGGGCGAGCATAAGAAACCGAATGACACCCCCCCCCCAGCAAATGAATGAGTGAATGAATGAATGAATGAATGACCTAATGATCCTCCCCCCCCCCCGCCAAAAAAAGAAGCAATAATCCGTTAGCCTAATTCCGGCCATTTTATTCATCCTCCTTCACCCTGAAGCCCCAGTCACCCACGTGCCACAGTGGTCTGTTTTCTGGTTTCCTCCACCACCCCACCCCCCACCAACCACCACCCCGCCAACATCCCCCCATGCCCAACCACCGCCCCAAGTGTGGGACTGGACGGGGGTGCAGGGGGCTGAGGGGGCGGCAATGGCGGCTTGAGGTGAGGGTGGGGAGTGTTCCGCCCAGATCGTATAGGAAGCTCAAACACAGCTGCAGTACGAGACAAGATGGTAGATTTCTGTGAGTCCTCCCTCCTCTTAAAATCCGTCCTAAGGAGGAGACAGACAGAAAGAGAAACATCACCCTCACTCCCAACGCCTCCTGCGCCCTCGATGCGCCCCAAAACAACAACAAGAAAAACAAAAACAAACACGACCACAAATAAGTCGCTATCCCTGGGGAAGAAGGATTCGATGGCATGGGGATATCATTCTAAAATTCATTCCCTCTTCATCACATTTCATGGAAACCGATTGCAATCTATGAGGCCCTGTGAAGGTAGGGGTTGGGGGGGTAGGGAGGAGGGAGGGAAGTGAAGGGGGGGGAGAGGGAGAGAGGGAGGGGGAGAGAGAGAGAGAGAGAGAGAGAGAGAGAGAAAGAGCAGAGGAGAGGAGGGATAAAAGGGGAGAGGACAGGAAAGGAGAGGAGGGAAAAGAGGGGAGGGGAGGGGAAATGAGAAGAGGCGAGGGGAGAGGAGAAGAGGGAGAGGAGAGGAGTGGAGGGGAGAAGAGAGGAGTGGAGGGGTGAGGGGGAAGGGGGGAGAACAGGGAAGAGGAGAGGAGGGGAGAGGAGAGGAAAGAGAGACAAGGGAGACAGACAGACACGCATGCGCGCGCGCGCACACACACACACAGAGAATAGCGAAATGGAGAGAGAGGCAGAGAGAGAGAGAGAGAGAGAGAGAGAGAGAGAGAGAGAGACAGACAGACAGACAGACAGACAGACAGACAGACAGACACGGATCTAGGTCAGGGATACTACACATGGGTATTCTTCTGAGTGATTTTATGTGTTTTCTCAATCGCCACCTCTATGGAGATAAAAATCGCTCCCATAAGATGAAGGGAGTCCTTCTGCCACCGCCCACGGCCCCGCCCACCAGCACCGCTTGTGTTTGTCAGGGATTCCAAGCCAAAGCACGTGGAGGAGCGGGAGAGCTTCCTGGCAGCCCAAGGAGGAGGAAAGTCCGGCAGCATGAGAGAGGTGGTTGGCACGGGGAAGCTGGAGGCCGGCTGACGAGAAGATGGGTGAGGGGGCAGGGAGGAGGGTTTCCCAAGTTGGAGAGCCAAGACGAGGGAGGGGAGCTGTCGGTGGCTGCGTTCTGACCCCGACCCCAACCCTGACTGGAGCGGATCCCTGAAAGGAGGCGGTTCGGGCTCTCTGGCCGAGAACGCCCCTCTCTTCCTCTTTGTGCAGAAACACCTTCCGCAGACCGAGAAAGTCCATCCCGAGACCCTCGTCGGAAGAGTCCTTTCCAGACCCATCACGATCCTCCTGGGCCAAGGGGTCCAGGGGATGGGGCGGGGCCTCCATTCGATCCGTCTTCCGTCCGTCCGTCCATCCACAAGATCTTGAACATCCATGTAGGATTCTGGATGGTAGCAGTTTTCCAGGATCCTCCAAATCCTTGTAAGTCCTCTCCTGGCAGATTCGACCCCTAGGTCGTACCGCGCAGCACAGGGCACTAGATTCAGTCCCTCGGGACGAGGGTTCCTGAAAAAGACCAGGAAAAAGAAGAACAGAATCACTATGGTGTGCACCAGCCAGAAACCAGCACCACCTTGTCACTCTAACAGACTTGCAAAAGGCGGGGTAGGGAGAGAAAGTCATAGGATGGCTACCATCCCTCCCACCCCCACCCCACACGCCAAGCCCCAGACCATCGTCATCCCTGCTCCCCCTCCCCTCCCCTTTCCTCTCCCTTCCCCCTCCCCCTCCCCCTCCCCTCCATCGACGCCCGCCTCCCGCTTGTACCCCACTCCTCTGAACCCAGCACCACCCACCCCAGCCTGGACGGGCTCGGCTCAGATCGGCTCGGCTCGGCTCGGCTCGGCCCGGCCCGGCCCGGCCCGGCCCGGCCGTCCGGTCGACTTCTTCGCAGGGTCTAAAATAGCGCCCGGCCGACAGGCAGGTGGCACATGGCACATGGCAGGGGAGCGAGCGGGACGGTTCGGGATCTCTGGGTGGCAGGGACACGCGGCCGGACAACCAGGAGCACGGACGGCCTGGCGTGCGTTTCTCCGCTCGGGGGGGCCTCGACCAGAGACCGTGGTACGGGGAACGGGGACACACACACACCACACACACACCACACACACACACCACACACACCACACAGACACAGACACACACACACACACACACACACACACACACACACACACACACACACACACACACACCCACCCCTTCACCCCCACCCCCAAACCTCTGACAGCTTTCGTTTGTTTTCGGCCGACCGTCCCTCGATGAGGTACGAGTGCCTTGGCTGGGGCTGGGGGGGGGGTGGAGTTCCTCCCTCCACAACGACCCCACACGGGCTCTGTTCTGGTCACCCGAGTCCTCTTCCAAGTCAGACCACAGGCCTCCATCACCCGGCGCGAGCACTCGGGGAAACAGTCACCATCCTCATCGCTCCGCTCCACCTCTACACGTGAAGAACTGTTCCCAGCCCACGCCACTCCACCCCACCCCACCCCACGCCCCGATGCCACCCACCGCAGTGGAGAGAAACGAGACGAATCCACAGACGTGCATCAATCCGATGAAGAAAACGACGGCCCTATTCCAAGGAAGCATAGATATCTAGGTAGGAGATTCATCGAGTACTATGGAGGCGGTGGGAAAGGGGGGGGTTGCGGTGGGGAGGGTCTAGAGATCAGGCAGTACAGCCCATGCTTAGCATGCAAAAAATAAAGGTCCAGGGTTCAATCCCCAGCACCTACTCTTCAAAAATAACCCGAGAAGAAGCAAGACGGCGGAGTAGAAGGACGCTCGTAGCTCACCCTCTCCCACAAATACACCAAAACTCACATCGACGGACCCACTCGGCCAATCAGACCACCTGCGGAACTCCGACAGAACACCGCCCTCTTCGAAAGACAAAGACGCCCAAAATCTGGTAGGAGAAAAGGAGAAAAGAAAGAGTCAAAAGCAAAACAGTGCGGGAGGGACCGGCAGAGGAGGAATAGGTCTCGTTCGCCAGACCTCCCCGTCTCCAACGGAGAGGCCGACGGGACGGTGGGGGAGCCTCCGAGTCTCAGAGCTGCCCGGAGCGCCCCTTGACCGACCTATCCAAGTGAAACGGGCACAGAGGGTCCCCGCGACACCCAGCCCGAGTCGCAGGCCGGCAGCCGGGGGCCGGGACAGGCCGCACGAGCCGGGCAGAGGACCGTGGCGGCGGCACCACGCGCCGTGGCCAGGAGGGGATACAGAGCAGAACAACCCGCCCCCCCAACCCGTCCATTACGGGGAAAGAAAGGCAAAGCAACACGGCCGGTGTGCCCTGGGGAGAGGGGCGCCGTAGCCTCCATCTCCTCAGACCCGCGGCGCCATCACCGGCCCTTCTCGCGAGAAGAGAGGCGGGGCGCAGCCACAGCCGCCATAGCCCCTGGCGCGCGGCGCGCAGCGCGCGGGCGGGGGCGGGAGCGGGGGCGGGGCCGAGACTCGAATCCGCACCCGGGGGCTCTGCAACCTCCTAGGCAGGACTGAGACTCGTTTTCAGCCTGAGGCAGATATTATATATCTGCCCCGGTACCTCAGAGAACTCGCGCCACCAAGACTAAGAAGGAGCCGAGTTTTGGAATGCAGCAGGGGCGGGGCGGTTCCACCGTCTTCCCCGAGCCCACCTACGGAGAGGAGCGCCGACCCGAGGCGGAGCACACAGCCGCACAGAGCAGCGGAGCGACCGGCGCCGGGAGAGGGCAGGCGGCCAGCCACCCTCCCTCCTTCCCGGCAGGAACGCAGCATCCGACCGCGGTGCCAGGAGGGGGCGCGATCTACTTGCCCACAGGCACCGAGGGCAGCACAGACGAGGGCGCCGACAGAGGGCCCGCGGAAACAGCAAGCTGAGTTCACGAAACAGGGCGACGACAGAAAGACTTCTCGGTGAAACCGTTAAGAGCGCACCGTCTCCAGGAGAACACATCCTTTTTTTTTTTTTTTTTTTCCTCTTTTTTTTTTTCTTTTCCTTTTTCTTTTTTAATCTCTTTTACATCGGTTTTACCTTCTGTTACCTTTTTAACCTTTACTTTTGAACAGTCGTATACGTTTACGGTTTTAATCCCTTTTAAATGTTTCATTTCAAGTCTTTTCATTATTATTATTTTTAAACATCCACCCCCTTCCCTTTTTCATTCTCTTGGTTTTGATCTCCTGTTACTGGTTATTCACAGGTTTCAAATATTGTTTCTCGATTTTTTTCCTCCTTTTTATTAAGGTTATTAAAAGACGTCTCAACTCGATCGCTATTCTGCTTCCACTTACTCTTCTATTCATGATTACACACTGTCTTCAAACCTTTTCTTTCTCCCGTCTTTTAAAATCCTCTGTTTTATCTTTTGTTAAAATCTGTTCTATTTCCGATTACCTTTTAAAAATTTACTTTTGAAACAACTGTATATTATTTTCTGATCTTTTCTATTTGTTTTTAAAGGCTTTTAGAAGACGTCTCAGCTCAATTGCTATTCTGCTTCAACTTGCTC
This sequence comes from Camelus bactrianus, assembly GCF_048773025.1. Taxonomy (NCBI): domain Eukaryota; kingdom Metazoa; phylum Chordata; class Mammalia; order Artiodactyla; family Camelidae; genus Camelus; species Camelus bactrianus. The sequence goes on from NC_133553.1 coordinate 71,042,396, forward strand.
TTCTATTATTGATCGTACACTGTTTTCAAACCTTTTTTTCTCCATTCTTTTAACATCCTGCCCCCACCCCCTCTCTCCCTCTCCCCCTCTGTCTCTGTCTCTGTCTCTCTCTCTCTCCCCCTATCCCCCTCTCTCTTTTAAAGTTTTATGCCTGCCTAGGCTTTCGATAAATACATAAACTCCTTAAGGACACCAATAGATAACTGATACTCCTTAAGCCACAGTGCCAGAGAGATAGGAGCATTATGAAGAAGCAGAGGAACCACTCCCAATTAAAAGAGCCAGAGAAATTCCCTGAAAGCACGATCCATGAAATAGACATGGATGGCCTGCTCGATCAAGATTTCCAAAAAGGAGTGATCCAAGTCCTGAAGGAACTCCAAGAGATAGTGTTGAGAGATATACTATACGTCAAAAACGAAATCGAAGCTATAAAGAAGAGTCAAGGAGAACTGGTCCACTCATTGGCTGAAATGAGAACTGGTCTAAAGGCTGTCCAAAGCAGGCTAGATCACGCAGAGGAACGAATAAGTGGCCTAGAAGGCAGGACAACAGAAAGAACCCAATCAGAACAGCTGAGAGAAAAACCAATAAAGAACAACGAAAACCATCTTAGGGACCTAAGGGACCCTCGAAAGCGTGCCCATCTACGCACAATAGGGGTTCCAGAAGGGGAAGAAAGAACCAAGGGGACCGAAAAGATATTCGAAGAAAGCATGACTGAAAATTTCCCAAATCTAAAGAAGGAATCAGATATCCAAGTCCAGGAGGCTCAGAGGGTACCCAACAGAAAGAACTCAAACAGGCCCACACCAAGACATAGGCTAATCAAGATGGCCAGAGTCAAGGATAAAGCAATGATCCTAAACGCCTTTAGGCAAGAGAAAAACAGAGTGAGTTTCAAGGGAACCCCCATAAGGCTCTCAGCGGATTTCTCTACACAAACACTACAGGCCAGAAGGGAGTGGCAAGATCTATTGAAATTCTTGAATGAAAAACAAAACAAAACAAAACAAAACAGACAAAAAGAAGCAGCCTAGGATACTCTATCCAGCAAAGCTATCCTTT
>NC_133553.1:71055963-71078463 GCF_048773025.1 Camelus bactrianus
CCGGGAAGCGAAACGCGCCGGGGCGCGGCCCGGGGGACGGGCGGACGGAGCGGACGGGGGAAAGGACGGACAGAGAGAGGACGCGAACGACGAGCGAGGCAGCGGCCCACGGCCGGCGCGCCCGCGGACGGGCAACGCCGCCTGGAAGCCGGTAAGCGGGAGAGGAGGGCCGTGGAGCCACCGCCAGGGGCCCGCGCCGGAAACCCAGACGCGAGTCGGCCGCCGGGGTGCGACACGGGGTCTCACCGCCACGGGCCCTCCGGCACGGGGGCGGCCCCGCGGCACCCAAGGCGCGCCGACTGGCCCTCTCCTCGGCACCCTCACGGGGGCCCAACGGCCACCCTCGCCCGACACCGCAGGGCCTCAGGACGGCCCACCGCAAGGCTCTCCCGCCGCACGGGCCGGCGCTGCCCCGCCCCGCCCCGACGCGCACCCAAACAAACGTTCGCGCCGTGCCGAAGCACCCCACCTCCCCCCGTCGGGTCCGACGACGCTTCACCCGGGGCCGCCTCCAGGGGAGGAACAGCACCCACAACGCGGTGAGGCCACGTTCTGGTCCCAGGACGGGGGGGGTCGGCGGGGGAAAGGCTCGGCGCGGGCGGCCATCGGTCCTGGCAGGGCAGGGGAGGGCCGGCGGCGGCGACGAGGAGGGGCCGCTCGCGCGCAAGAGCGACGGCCGGCAGGGGTCGTGGGTGCGGGCGGGCACCAACCCAGGGAAGGGGAAAATCTCGAGACACGACCGGGCCGCCGGGGAAACCACCGCAGGATCCCACCACCCCCACACGTGGGGGCGGCCCCGCGACGCCCAGGACGCCGGCCGGCCTCAGCCAACCCTCGGCGGTTCCTCCCACACCCCGGCCCCGCCCGCCGCCGGGACTCGCGCGCAGCAGGCTAACCCCCCCAACTCCAGAGGGTAGCCCCTTCCACTCGCTCACTCGTCCGTCTGCGTCTCGTCTGTCCGTCCACCACCACCACCCAGCTTCGTCTGGCTCGCCCCCAGGCCTCGCGGCCCGGGGAAACGCTGCCGAGCGAGGCGGCCCGACCCGTGGCCCACGCACCGCCACCGGTGGCTGCGTCTCGGGACCGGAACAGGTGGGGTGGCTCCTCGCGGCGCGGAGACTGGGGGGGGGCCCAAGTCGGGGTGGACCGCCTTCCCCCTCCCCCCCACGGCACGCGCCGGGGAGGCCAAGCCCGCGCACACGCGCGCGCGCGCTCGCACGGCCCCGCGCCAGACGCCGGGCCCGGCCCGGCGGAACCCTCCCCCGACTCGGAGGGGGGAGGCGCGGGCCACAGCAGGCCAAGAACAGCACTCGGCCCCACCGCGGGGCCAGCGCAGCCCACACGCCAAAGCGACGGGGCCCTGCCCACACGCCGCGGCAGTCGCTCCCCGTGGAGAGTGACTGCACGCTCTGGATGGAGGAGCGGCGGCTGGGGGGTCCGGTGCCCCCAAGGCTCCCCTCTCAGATCGCTAGAGAAGGCTTTCTCACCGAGGGCGCATCGCCCCCCACCCAGCGTGCCCCGTTCAGGCCTACGGAAGCCCGCCGACGTGTACGCCAGCGCTCGGCTGGGCAGGAGGGGTCTGCGGTAAGGGTAAGCAGCGGGCCAAGAAGCGAGCGTTCGCGGTCGGGACCGGGGAGAGCCCGTGCGTGCCACCTCGCGAGGAGACGCACCCAAGACCGCGTGGGGACGGGACAGACGCCCGCCCCTCACCGGCACATCACCCGGCCCCACCACGATCGCTCCCACGCCCGGGCGCGAACCCCGCTGAGGGGGACCCACCCGGCGTGCGCCCGGCCACGTCAGTCCCCCCCCCCGGTACAGGGTGAGGACTGACGTTCAGGAGGCGGCCCCGGCCCCACCGAGGGTGGGGAGCGGACACGCCTCGCTTACCGTCTCGACCCCTCCCCCACGCCTCAAGAGAGGCGCTCGGGAGACACGACCACCGCAGGGGTTACCCGAGAGGACTCGCTGGGGACGGGAAGCGATGCCGCCGCTCGGCCTCGGGCACCTGAGGGACAACCTGGAGCGCTCCAGGGGCACCGCAGAGGACCAAGGCGAGACACGCTCACACCCCGACGAGGGGGTACGTGGCGTGGCGGCGGGGCAGCCCTCCCCCGCCGCGGGGGAGGGCCGCTCGCGAGACAGGACGCCGAGCAGGCGAGGAGGCGAGAGTGTCTGCCGCGTCGCAAGACCCCGGCCTCGCCGACACCACAAGGCACGGGAGACCGAGGTCGGGCCGGAGTCCGCACCCCTGCCTTCCCCCCGCCACCCACGGGCGGCAGAGGAGAGGCGAGGGGCCCGCAGGCAGAACGAGAAGAGAAGCCACGTTCGCCATGAACGTCCCCGTCCCTCGTCTGGCGCGGCTTAGGCCCGGCCCGGGGGAGCATGACTTCACCACATCGGTCAGGTGAGTGAATGAGTGAGTGAGTGAGCGAGCGAGCGAGCCATGTGGGGCAGGGAGGCCCCAGAGGGGAGGGCCCGGCGAGGACAACCACCAGAGGGGCCTGCTTCAGCCTCGCCAGGCGCCACCCACTCCTCAGTCCTCTCCGAGGAGAGCGGCCAACGACCCCAGGCGGGGAATGCCTGACACGCGGCACGGAGCCTACGGGGGTGGGGTCGCGCCGGCCACCACCGGGTGCCTGCGGCGGGGAGCGCACGGGGTAAAAGACCCACGCCGCCACCTCACCCCACCGCCCTCGGGCCACCAGAGACCGGAGGTGGCACCACGGGCCACGTCAGCTGGACGCACACACGAGAGCCGGCGCGCAGGCCCGGGCGGGCGGCTCAAGTGTCAGAAGCGGAGTCGGCTACCAGGCCAGGGCTCACGCAGAGAGAAGCCCAGAGCCTCGCACGCGTCCGGAGACCCAACACTCGGTGACAGACACCGAGGAAGACCGTGTCAGCACCTATCTGCTGGCAGAAAATGCCCAACACGACAGGAAAAATGACAGCGCCCAGAAACGGGGCGGGTCCACGATTTGCAAGGGGGGACCCCGGGACCTCGGTCCGGCCACCTGCCCCCAGCCCTACCCCCATAAATGGCAGCCCCGAAGCTCTCGGGGGCCATCTGATCGACCGGGGTGGGGGGGGTTTGGTAGGGGGAGGGGAGAGGGGATGGGAGAGGGGAGGGGGATTAGGAGGAGGCTTAGGAGGAGGAGTGGGAATGGGAATGGGAATGGGAAGGGACGAGAGGGAGACGGGATCAGGCCGGGGACGCCCTGCCCTTTTCTCGCCCGCGTGGCCGGGGACTCGGGGAGATGCCACAGAGGCGCCTCCGACGAGAGGGCCCCCCACGAGGGACCGCTCCCGAGCACCGGGCCCCGGGCCCCGGGCCGGGGAAAGCCTGCCTCCCCCACATCCCTCGCAGGACGCCCCCGTGCCGGTCCCCGAGTCCGGATGAAGTCTCGGTCCCTCCAACGCCACCGGAACCCACGCGGGCAGGCTTACGGGCCGGGGGGCACCCCCTCCCAGGCCTCCCGCGCCAACAGGGGCCGGCCCAGCCACGTCTCCGGATCCATCGGGACTCAGAAAACATTTCATCCAAGGAGGCGCCTCCGACGACCGGGAACCCCAGCGCGCCCGTCCACGGCCTCACCGCACTGGGCCCGGGCCGCTCCTCGCCTCAGGAGCAGTCGTCCAAGGGACGCAGACGAGGGCCTGACCACCTAGCCGCCGGCGGCCCGGGCGCGGGACACTCTCTCCCTTTCCCCCGCGGCGGCAAGGCGCAGGCCGTGTCCGATCGGCTCGGGTCGGTCTCCGCGGCTGGAGGGGCACAGGCGGATGCTGGTCGACCAGGCCAGGCCACACGGCTTCCCCCGGCACACGAGATCCCGGGAGCGCGGCGACAGTCACCCCCTCATCATCCTGCGAGTCCAATCTGCGCCGAGAGCAGGACGCGCCCGCGGCTCAGCGCCACGGGGACTGTCACCGCCGGTGTCGCCAGCCTCCCCGAAGTCTGCCTCGGGCCCCGCCGCCGAGCCCCATCCCTTGCCGAGGTCGCCGACGCTCGGGAGAAGAGGGACGATCTCAGAGCGGCAGCCAGATGGCGCCCGACAACCGTCGCCAACGTCCCCGGAACCGATCCCGACCGCCGCCGGCCGCCCAAACGCCCGAGCTCGTCCCGGACTGAGGCGCCGGGCGGCCCCGTGGCGTCCGCCTCGGAGCCCGCTCACCCTCGTCACGGCACGGCACGGCACGACACGAGGCGACACGACGCGACGCGGCGCGACGCGACCCCGGCAACAGATCAGGGCGGGGAGGACGGAGGGAGCCGGGGTTTGGCAAGACACGGCCGGCCGGGCGGCTGCCGCGAAGGGGACGCGCTCCCCACGCGATTCCCCGGGCGGGGGAGATCACACGGACACGCCGGCGGGGCCGGGGCCCACGCCGCGGGTGGCCCAGAGCGACCAGGACGAGATCCCGGGTTCCCGGGTGGGAGGTTGGGAAGGGGAGGAGGGGAAGAGGGAGGGAAGGCGGGGGCTGGCAAACCGAAACCAGGCGAGCGCTCAGAGAACAACGCAGGAATCGGCTTTGGAGTCCGTCCTCTCGAATGCGGGAGGTCTTTCGAAAGCAGACAGGCAAAGCCCAGAAGCTAGAAAAGAAAGGATGAAGACCGCGAACCCCATCGAAGCGGAAAGAGAAATCGATCTCGGCACAGATCGCGACAAAGCCCAAAGACAACAAACGGGCGCGTGGGGAAAACGCACTCGCGGTCGGTCGTGAGAACACGGACGTCAGCACGGCTGACCACAACCGCAGGAAGGAGGAGGGAAAACAAAAAAATGCGGGCGGGGGTTCGGGGGGGCGAGTCGATAGCCACCCGCTCGGTAAATCGAGGTTCAGTGCATCTACACAGAGCAACACTGTGCATGCGCATCCGCGTGTCTGTGTGTGCGTGTGTGTGTCGGTGTGTGTGTTTGACACAGTCAACGTGGACAAGGAAACTGTAGCCCCATCCGAAAAAAAAAAAAAAAAAAAGAAAGAAAAGAAAGAAAGGAAAGAAAGAAAGGAAAGAAAGGAAAAAGGAAGGAAGAAAGGAAGGAAGGAAGGAAGAAAGGAAGAAAGGAAGGAAGAAAGGAAGGAAGAAAGAAATGAAGAAAGGAAGAAAGAAAGGAAGAAAGGAAGAAAGGAAGGAAGGAAGGAAGGAAGGAAGGAAGGAAGGAAGGAAGGAAGAAAGAAAGAAAGAAAGAAAGAAAGAAAGAAAGAAAGAAAGAAAGAAAGAAAGAAAGGAAACATGAAAACAAACGACAAAACCCACCACCAAAGGGAAATCAAGTTGTAGAACTACTCTGGGGTTTAAAAACAAAAACAAAAACACCGTAGAAAAAGCACAACCGCAGCCCATCAGGGGTTCCTCTCCTCAACAGTCCAAGAACTCGGTCAACTCCACCTCCTAGAAGCCAGAAAACCAGGGATGAAACACGTGCAGGAGACCCAAACGGACGTTTTCAGTTTAAAAGGAAAAAAAAAAAATTATTTTTTTCCTCCCCCAAATGGGGGAGGGGGCGAGGGGGAGGATGGAGTGTAGAACTCAGCGGCAGAGTGCCTGCCCAGCACGCGCGAGGTCCAGGGTTCGATCTTCAGGACTTCCGTTCAAGTCAATAAGGAAGTCGGTAAGTCAGGCAATCACTAAGTCAGGCAACAAACCAGCAAAAGAAACGAATTACCTCCCCTCCCCGAATAAACAAACAACCACCGAAAGCAACAACAGCAGCAAGAACCAAAAAAAAAAAGGCCTAAATAAATAAATAAATGTAAGTAAGTAAATAAATAAATAAGTAAGTAAACAAACGAACACAATTTAAAAAAGGGGAAAACGCACACATTTCCGTTTCCAAGAGATATCCGGACAGGCCCAGAACCTGGAATCTCGACAGCAAGTTCCAAAAACAAGCAGAAAGTGCCTGCTCCTGACGGAACACGTGATAGAGACCACCGTTCGAGATGGGGCCTGGTGGGCGGGCTGGCAGGCGGACACAGAGCTCTCGACTCATACCTGACAGACTCCGCTCTCCGACGGAAGACAGAAGGCAACACGGAACAGGGGTTGGTGGTGGGGGCGAGGGGGAGAGGGCGAAACGGAGGTGGAGGAAAGCCATTAGGGAAAACAGGACAGAAGTCCCTCAAAACATTCCACAGAAAACTCCTGGAAGACCCGGCAGTTCCACTACGGGCCCGCGGATGGACGAATGGACAGTGCCACGTGGTCTGGAGAGACCTACACCTAGAGGGGATGATGTTAACTAAGTGACTTAAGTTCGAGAGGGATGTTGTCACTTCGAGGCAGAATCCCCAAGACAATACGCAGGAACACATGCAAGGAAGCTGAAACAGGCTCATGGATACCAAGAAGGAACAATGAGTGCAATGGGTGAGGGAGAGGAAAAAGTACAAGCTTCCAGTTAACTCCAATTAATAAATACACAAATTACGGGAGGTCATGGACAGCAGGGCGAGTAGAGTCAATCCATACTATTGTCATGACGCTGTCCGGTGACTGATCCGTAACCAGACTCATCACGGTGATCATCGTGGAACATGGAAGAATCCCGAATCGCTATGTTGGACACGTGAAAACGGACATCCCCTTGTCAGGTCAATTATGAGAGACAGTAGGAGAGAGAGAGACAGAGAGAGAGAGAGAGAGAGAGAGAGAGGGAAAATTCTCACTGTCTTACCGGAAAAAAAAAAAAAAAAAAAAAAAAGAGTTCAGTGAGATAAAGAGTGGATGTAGGTGAGGGCAATAGGTGGAGGAGATGAAAACCACGACGGCGACACATGTGCGGCATCCCACACGGTGGCAGTGCAGTGTGATCCTATGCATGCTCAGCCGTCTCCTAGCCACCTCCAAGTTGACATCCAGGGTCATCCTTTTAGGTTTCGTGGCTGCACTTTCGTCTGTCTCGGGCAATACTCTCCCTTGATTTTCCATGGGGGAAGGGAGGTGGGGTGGCCGGGCGGGCCACACCACGACACACCGCGTCGCGCGTGACCTGGAAAACAGATACACACCCGCCCACCACCCACGGGCTCCGAAATCGGTCACTGGTCACGACGCACACTTCGTCGGTCCCTTACGGAGCGATGGCGGACCAAACAGGCAGCGGCCAACTTTGTCGTGCACACAATGACGGTTCGTCCCTCGTGGAAACAAACTGATGACGAGACAGCGTGGTCAGGGGGCGGGTGTCCTTTCAGGAAGACAGAGTCATTGAAAGTCCCGCACACGGGAACTGTGCCAAGGGAGATCTCCATCACCCTACCCAACCCTGATCCAAATTCTCGTTCGGGCAGCTAAGGGTCAAGGTCAAAGTTTCTTTCTTCCCGGGGCAGGGGTCCTTTTGGGCCTCGATGGTTGTTCAACTGGAGAGATCACCCTTGGGCTGCATATACACTTCGGGGTGGTCCACAGGGTTCCACGACAGTCCCGCCACCAGGCAGGTGGTTCCACCTGATGAAACCGGTCTGGTCTTTCGTTCCAGGAAGACAAAGGTCCGTGGCTGAAGCCAACGAGAAACCCAGGGTGTGAGTCCGGAGCGCCACCAGTCAGGAAGATGTCTAGGCGTCGGGCTCGAAGAGGCTCGGGTGGCCTGAAAAACGCATGCGGGTTCAGGTCCACTTTCTGAGTGGCCTCCACAGCAACGGGCAGGAGGAGGGTCTCGAGAGGGGACACGGCAGTGACCTCTCTCCAGCGGATGTCCAGCTGCTCAGCCCGGCTCGGCGGGGCTTCAGGGAAAGGGCGGCTTTGGTTCTCGAGGATGCCAAGTCCAAAGCGGGAGAACCATGGGCAACGGGAGTCGGAAGAGCGTTGGCCAACCATCGGAGAAAACTCGAAGCATGCGTGACGTGGCCCAGCGTATCAGTGGAAGGCGGGGCGGGGCGGGGAGGGGGAGGGTGGCGGGAAGCACGCAAAGATGATGACACAGAACCGCATTCTCATCTCTATCACGCTGTACGAGAGTTTCCACTGAGACATGCTCCCCTTCCCCTGGTCTCTCCAAGGACGCGCATTTCTACCAAAAAATCACCCCCATTCAGACTTGTCGGCTGGCCAGATCAGCATACTTCCACGAAATTCGGCCTGAAGAGGGACAGACGTCCACGAAGCATAGCCATCGCCCCTAGAGGCTCTCGGACACCCGCTCTGCTGGAACGTTTCCTAAGGACGGCAGACGAAGACGGTCTCCACATGCTTTCCAGGAGACGTTCCTCAGAACGAGACCGTGACTGTTCCGAAGCCCGAATCGGTCACAGCAATTGTTCACGAGGAAGTCACGGTGAACCATCTGGGACACCAGTCTTTCCCAACCGGTCCACGTAGGGACACGATTTGGTCCTAGCCAGAAACAGACACTTTCTCCTCACAGCATCCTTTTATTTTCATTTAAATTAATTTATTTTATTTTATTTTATTTTATTTTATTTTATTTTATTTTATTCTGTTTCATTTTGTTTTGTTGTATTGTATTGTATTGTATTGTATTGTATTGTATTGTATTGTATTGTATTGTATTGTATTGTATTGTATTGTATTGTATGTTTACATATGTACGTATGTAAGTAAGTATGTATGTATTCCGGTCTGTCTGTCTGTCTGTAGGTCCATCCATCCTCCGAAGGTATACCAGTCATGTCGGCCAACACACTGACAGATCTCGAGTCTTTTCTGTCAGAAAGATATTAAAGCACGTCCCCTTCGACTCATGGAGCCAGGAACGAACGCTTCCGTATCTCATCTTCTTTGGAAACGATCTAAACATTCCAGGGACGTTGCCAGATGCTTCAGTTGCAAGGGACCAAAAACTACGTGGAGGAGGCACCAATTTTTCAGAGATGGACCGCCTCCCCCACACACACACACACTACCCCCTCGGACTGCTTGGGGTGTGAACACTTCCTGAGACTTGAGACCGAGCCAACCATCGCTCCCAGACTCTTTTTTTTTTTTTTTTTTTTCCTGGCTGACACGTTTTATGACAGAGATAACCCACAGGAACTTAATGGATTCGGGGTAAACCTAGGGAGGCGAAAAGTTTCACCTCGAATGCTGCTCGTCACAATCAAGACATGGCTCTTTTCACGAGACCGATCCCTTGACATTTGCTTTTCTGGATGAAAGGATCTGTCCTAGATCATGTCAACCTGAAGGAAAACATTTGGGTTCCTTCCTGTTCGCATTCCCTGCCTGCATGTTCCCTTGAAAACCAGTTCCATAGAGCTCTTTCATGAATGAACTCTGGCAAGTGTATGTGGAGGAAGAAACATGCCAGGCCTACAAGCCGGGGACATACACAAGTGCCTACATGCATACATGCATACATGGGACCGGGCCCTTTCCAGATCCTTGGACGGCAGTACCATAGAAATGAGGATGGCTTCCACAAGACTCTCAGGCAAGCCAAGCTCTTTTGCGAAAGCGATAGCTTGTGCACAAAGGAGAAGGTGGCATGAGGGGAGAGGGAGGGGGAGTGCCAGCTCCCTGAGCAGCAGGGGCCATGCTTTTCTACCTAAAGGAAGGGCTTTGTCTCAGGATCACTGATCACTTCCATAAATCATCCGATATCTTGGATCGGCCGCAGGCGGCTCCAGGGTGAAGAGCCATCGCCCCAGGCTCTGTGGGGAATAGAGAAGACTTCCGTGAGGGGAAAGAAACGCATGAGAATTTTCTGCAAGAAAGCTCAGGAACAGATAATGTAAACACGGAGAGTTGAGCTTCCTGTCTCGTGACAACTAGGTCTACTGGGTCATGTCACAGAGAGCAAGCGAATCCTTTATTCCCCTGAGCCTTTTTCTTTTTCTTTCTCTATCTTTCTTTGTTCTTTGTTCCCTTTAGAGTGTGTGTGTGTGTGTGTGTGTGTGTGTGTCTGTGTGTGTGTGTGTGTCTGTGTGTGTCTCTGAAACTCAGGTACTGCCCTGTCTCATACAGACGAGACCAGCAGATCGACATGACCAGAGATTTTGTAGCTTTCATTTAAAAACTATAGGTCACTCACGAGTCGGGTAGGACGGGTGCTGTGTCCAGCGCAGCTCGGGACCGTGTCTGAGGACGGGCGACGCAAGAATTAAGAAACAAAGAGACCAAGTAAAGAGCGAAAATGGGACCAGGGGACTCAAGGTCTCGTGGATCTAGAGTGCCAAAAGCCTGGTCGACATCCTGTTTATTGGGAGTATACGGCTCAGGGAAAAAAAAAAAAGAAATGCGATCAAAGAGGTGGGGCTTTAGATATTTCATGCCAGAAGCACGAAGTTCTGCTTGCTGGCTAACTGATTCATTTCAGGCCTATCCCTTCCAGGAACAATCACCCTCCTCGGGGGATGCAAAATTTCTAAGTGTATCCTGTGATTGCCTCTGGGACATCTCGAGATAGCAAATATTTCCCCGGGGTTAAACCACATGCTTTCCTGCCAGAACCAAGTTCTGTTAATGGATGATCTGGCTTCCCATGACCGTCCATTGTTTTACCCTAAGGAAATATCTGCCATCTGTTGCGCCCTCACGGTCAATCTCAGGATTGCCCCTCACACAATTTCTTGAGCATCATACATGTTATAGGTCATCGACTGTGTAAAACATGAAAACAAAGCAGGCGTGTGCATTTTTAAGCAAGTAAGTGTGAATGTAAGATTTTACGCTCATGGAAATGCTGGTGCAGCTTGGTTTCTAGTTGCTGGTTCTCCAGCAGCTTGTTTCCCAGCAGACGCGTAGGACACTAGAGAACCCACTCACTCAGAAAGAACCGATGGGACGGGTAAGGTTTTTCGGCTCGGAGGGTGAAAGCTTTTAAACTCTGTGTGGAAAAAAGACGTTTCAGGTGTATATTTCTCCTTAAGAAGGCTGCGAATTAGAGTTTCGACGAGGGAGACCACGCAGCAGTGTGTACGTTTAAAAAGGCCTCCGCGTGCCCCTCCCCACCCTTTTTTGTTTGTTTGTTTCTTCCATTCGGTTTCAGGTTCTACCTGATTCAGCCCCCTGGCCTCAGTCTCAGGCCACTGTGGGCTATGCAGACAGACGTTTCTGACGTTGTCGAGATGGACAAGATAAGGAGGGTTCCCCCCAGAGAACTGGGCCGCTGCTTCTATGAGATCAAAAAGCTGACCTACTCATCCAGTTCTATGTTTAGAAATTTGCTCCTTTCTGGGAAAGCGTAGAGCTCTGCGGTAGAGTGCGTGCTCAGCATGCACAAGGCCTTGGGCTCAGTCCCCAGTACCACCACTGAAAACGTATAATAAATCTAAATAATTAATTGAAACGTAGATAAAGACACCTAATGACCCGTCCCCCCTCCAAAAAGATAAAAACTTCTTGTTAAAAAATTTTTTTTTATTTTATTTTTTTATTTTTTTAGTTAAAAAGGCAGGAGGAGGACGAGGACGAGGACGAGGACGAGGACGAGGAGGACGAGGATGAGGAGGAGAAATTAGCTTCTTTCCAACAAGGAGATTTCCAGGTCAAATGGAGAGCCAAATATTTCTATGTTCTAAAACTTCAGCTTTCCACGTATCCTGGCGTCAAAACGTCGGCACGGGTAAAGATTGTTCATCATTCTGTGACTATGCACTTCCTGCATTTTGGAGTGTTCATCTGTCCTTTCTCTTAGGAATAGATGATCATCAGAAATAGCAGTTCTGTTGATTAAACCCCCTTTTAACATATCGTTGTTTCCTGGTCACTAAAGTTACCTAATAATCACTTCACAGTCTATGGAAGTCAAATCATTGTGCTGTACACCTGAAACTGATAGAGGGCTGTATGTCAAACCTATGTCAATAAAACTGAAAAAAGAAAAGAAGAAGAAGAAAAGAAAAGTCTGCTTGCTCGGGGCATCCGGTAAAGGCCCTCTTTCTGAGCGCACAAGTCAACCTCGGGCCGATTCACCCTGTCCCTGAAGAAGGGCAAAAATCCTCCACTCTATCTCCCGTTAGGTCCTGGACACTAGCCAGAGTTCCTCCTCCCTCAACCCCCACCCCGTTCCTGCGTCACACTGTGTGGGCTCAGGCACACAACCTATCGCTTTCCTTTAGCGTGTGGAATGAATATCGCCCGAAGGGAATTTCCTTTGTTGTCGTTTAAATAAACTGACGTGTTAATAAGTGCTCTGGAGGGACACATTCCCTTTGACCTGATCAGCCATAGTGACATCCCATGACCCAGGAGTGTACAATATCATGGATTGGAAAGGATCTTAGAATTCAGAAATCATGGTGACGTGGGTCTGATGACCTAGCTGGCTCCATACAAACCAAGAGATGAAGGTGCCCAACATTTTCACTCGATGCTGCCTAAGTTCTTGACAGTCACTTTAAAAAAGGAAAAGGAAAATTTGCATGGCACGCTTAGTTTTGAGAATGCTATCTGACTGCATGGTGGAACGCAAGGAAAAGCCGTGACGCTCGCCCACGGTATCGAGAGAAACGCAGAACCGTGTTTCTGGTAGCTTTCTTCACCGCTGCGCAAAGGCGGGAGCGACCGCTACCTCACGCAGAGGAGGAGAGGACGGGTTTCTCGGCCCCGTCACGCAATGCCAGGCAGAAGAAGCCTTCTCCGATGAGACAGAAGCGTGTCAAAGCGCATCCCTGCGTCGAAGGCTTCGGTTTCCCGGGGAAGGGGGTCGAGCCGAGGGACCCAGGCCCCCACGTCAGTCAGTCTTTCACTGGATTCACTGGCCTCGCTGTTACTCCTCAGCGATGGCCCCTCAGATTGCTCTCGTGTGTCTTTACCTTCTGGCTTTAGGAAGGACTTTAAACTTCGGCTGAGGGGCGGGACACCCAGAAGGGTTCTTTCAGTTCACCCCATCTTAGGTATTGCCATATCCAACACGTTGGTTTTCATCCCATCGTGGACCTACCTACCGGAGAGTTTCGCTGCTTAAAAGTCCCCTGTGCTCCACCTATTCATCAACAACCCCCCGCCACAACACACACACACACACACCCACACCCACACCCACACCCACACCCACACACCCACACACACACACACCCACACAGACAACCTTCACCACCACCACCCCCGACCCCACTCATCTTTTCACCCTCTCTGGGGCTTTTGCCCTTTTGAGAATGAATGTCATCTAGAGCCGGTACCCTACAGGATGCCACCTTTTCAGATTGGCTTCTTTCAGGGAGTCAGGGGCACGCAGAATCGGCCCCGCCTGTCTCCCACAGGTCTCTCGGCTCCACGGGTCCCTGGTTTCCTTTTTAGAGCCAAATCACATGCTGTGGCACGGACCTAGCCCGGGCGACGTGTCCCTTCACCTCTTGAAGGACGCGTCTGTCCCGGTCGCCTCCACGGTTCCGGCAGTGATGAAGCAAGCCCCTCCACACCCCCACCCCCACCCCGCCCACCGTCCAGGTCCGTCCGCGTTCAGGTTTCCGCGTGGACGGAGCCCCGAGGGCTAGGCCTCAGGGTGAGAGTGGTATGGCGGGTGGCAGGTGGCGCACTGAAGGGTCCCAAATCCGGAGGATGCCGGCAAGGAAGGTCGCCAGGTCAAAACCTTCCTTCCCTCCCTCCGTCTCCTTAGGGTGGATGGCTGGGCCCGTGAATTCAGAGAGGACACGAGACACATGCTGTGAGCCGAGATTTCCAAGCCAGGAGACCTGGTGGAGGGTAAAGAAACGAGTTGATTGGGGGGACGGGGGCGATGGGGGGGGCTCTTAGGACTGCAGCCCAGGAGACACAGATGCAAGAAAGAAGCACTGGAAGTGTGTGTCATCAGACTACCCCACGGGGCAAGTGGAGAAGGGGAAACGAAAGAAAACACACCACAAGAGCAAGGCGGGAACTTTGAAACGACCAGGCTGCGGCTAGCAGCTGCTGGCAGATTTGTTTTTGAAACCGGTTGGTGGTGCCCTTGAGCTTGATACAGTTCTGACCACTCATGCCCCCCCTCCCCCCATTGATGCCGGTGTCGGGACCCAGGAGAGGCCACCCCAAACATGTATGTGCCTCCGTGGCACACGGATGGGTTAGAAATGAGAGTGACCGAAGAAGCCGAGGGGCCAGCAGACGCAAGAGGGACCCTCAGACTCTTCTTTCTGTCTCCCTGAAAGCGGGAAATCGATCACTTCCGTGGAGGGTGCCCTCCCTGCATCTGGACTTAGGAAAACACCCTGATCACCCACTGAGAGCCTTCAGGCCCCGGAAGCCTAGAGAAACCAACCAACCTCGTGACTTCTTTCAGGGGCTTCCCCCCCTCCCCAAAACCCAAACTCCGTCTCGATTCTTCACGGACGGGTCACCCAAAACCAAAGGCTCTCAGCCCGGCCCATTTCGCACAAAGGGCTGATTTCTTGTCCTAAAACGGAGAAAAGCTGCCTGCTTCGGGGACACATGAGTGCTTGAATGAAAGACAGTAGGTTCCCTGTCGCTCCTGCTCAACGATCCGTCTGGGGTCCATTTTTGGATCAGTCCAGCCCAGAGAACTCAAGATGTGTAGAGGGAGGGGACAACGTCCCCCTCCCTGAAACAGGACTATGTCTGCAACAAAGTTCCTCCCACTGGCCGTCCAGCTCCATTTTGGATGACTGAATCCTGGTTCACCTCATTTGGGTGTTTTGTTTTTGTTTCTGTTTCTGTTTTTGTTTTTGTTTTTGATTAATAGACTTTATTTCCTAGAGCAGTTTCAGGCTCACAGCAGAATTGAGCAGAAAATACAGAGAGTTCTCACATAGCCCTCCCCACCCACACATATATCCTCCACTCCCCTCAACATCTCTCATCAGTGTGGCCTATTTGGTAAAACTGATGATCCGACATGGACACGTTATTATCCATCAAAGTCCATAGTTTACAGGACGGTTCACTCTTGAGGTTGTACGTTCTATGGGTTTTGACAAATGTACAATGACATGCAGCCACCACTATGGTATCCTACAGAATAATTTCATCGCCTTAAAAATCCCTCACGCTGCATCTGTTCATTCCTCCTTCCCTCCCTCTCCCCAAACCCCTGGATACCATGATCTTTTGATTGTTTCTAGAGCTTTGCCTTTTCCAGGATGTCATTTGGTTGGAATTGTACAGTTGGTAACAATTTTCAGACCGGTTTCTTTGATTTAGTAAGATGTCTTTTAAGTTTCTTCCATGTCTTTCACGGCTTGATAGCTAATTTCCTTGTCTTTCGTTCTTTTTTATTTATTTATTTTTTTAAAATGTTTTTACTGCACATATATTTTTAATTTACATATATGTACTGTTCATTGTTTCCAGGAAGGTTTAGAGCTTTAGCTTTTTAAACTTACATACTTATCAAAGGAATAAAGCCAACCACAAAAGAAGAATGAATTCAAAAAGATACACACACCCTGCTATTAGCAGCAACATCATTTATGATTGCCAAGATACGGAAGCATCCTAAGTGCACATCAATATTTGAATAGATAAAGAAGAGGGGACACACACACACACACACACACACACACACACACACACACACACACACACACATACACACACGTAATGGAATACAATTCACCCATGAGAAAGAAGGATATTTTGCCATTTGTGGCCCTTCCTTTCCTTTTTTTTTTTCCCCCCTCCACTTTAAAAACCAGAATTTTATAACTGGGATAAACACTTCCATTGAGTCAAAAACAGTAAAATGCCTAGAAATAAACTTAATCGAGGAGGTTATCTATACTCCAGAATCTGAAATGACACAAAGAAATGGAAAGATGCCTTGTGCTCTTGCATTGGAAGAATCAATACTATCAACATGGCCACACTATCCAAAGCAAACCGCAGGTTCCATGCAACCCCTGTCAAAATACTCACGACATTCCTCACAGAACTAGAACAAACAATTTCAAAATTTTTAAGGAACAACGGAAGACCCTAAACAGGCAAAGCAATCTTTCGAAGGTCTCCTCTCCCTCCCTCCCTCCCTCCCTCTCTCTCTCTCTCTCTTTCTCTCTCTCTCTCTCTCTCTCTCTCTCTCTCTCCCTCCCCCCCTCTCTCCCCCTCTCTCTCTCCCTCTCTCCCCCCCTCCCTTTCTCTGTCATCTTTTTGTTCTCTTTTCTTAGGATTTGATGACTTGAGACCATCCTTTATCATTCCTTGTAAAGCCGGCTTGATGGTGCTGAAATCTTGTAGCTTTTGTTTATCTGTGAAGCTTTTGATTTCTCCCTCAAATCTGAACGAGAGCCTTGCTGAATAGAGTATTCTTACCTGTCAGTTTTTCCCTTTCATCACTTTAAGTATGTTGTGCCACCCACTTCTGGCCTGTAGAGTTTCTGCTGAAAAATCAGCTGATAACCTTACGGGAGTTCCCTTGTATGTTATTTGTTGCTTTTCTCTCGTTCATTTTAATATTTTCTCCTTATCCTTAATTTTGGTCAATTTGATGACGATGTGCCTCGGTGTGTTCCCGTATGGTACTCTCTGCACTTCCACCTCATTTGGTTATTTAAAGGATCTTCAGTCTGTTCAATTCATAGGAGAGAACTTCCACGTGTATTTCTTCTCAGTTTTATGAAACAAAGAAGGACCCAGGAAACTGGCAAAACATAAATGCTTTTCTATTGGGTTGAGCAAAGACAGGCCCTGGCCGGGGACGGGGGGGGGTGCTGGAGGGTCGGGGGGGCGGTGTAGAGAAGGATATAGATCATTGTTAGGGTGCCTGCTTAGCATGCATGATGCCCTGGGTTCAATCCCCAGAACCACCATTAAAATAAATAAATAACCTAATCAAACCCATCCCCCTCCTCCCCCCCCCAAAAAAAAGAAGGAGA
Source organism: Camelus bactrianus (assembly GCF_048773025.1). NCBI lineage: Eukaryota > Metazoa > Chordata > Mammalia > Artiodactyla > Camelidae > Camelus > Camelus bactrianus. The sequence continues at coordinate 71,072,692 of NC_133553.1, forward strand.
AAAGAGTGAGAGACAGAGACAGAGACAGACCATCGGGAAAAGTAGCTGCACTAATACTTCCAAGAAACAGGACAACATAAAGATAATGGAAGAAATGCTGGATAGTGAACAGCCACGGGTGGTTGGCACAGACCCATAGCTTCTGGACTCGCTAAAAAAAAAAAAAAAAAAAAAGAATATGAGAATCATATGGATCAGGAGATTGGGTCTGAATTTTGTGCCGTTTGACTTGTGCCAGTTACAAAGGTCATGCACAAGGAAGATGACTGGCTACTTTATTGTCTGAAATGAGACACTTGAAAGTGAAAGGAGGTGCTATACAATCGTGCCTGGACTGGGATTTTTCTAAGGGAGCCCAAATCCTTTACAATATATATCATGTTTTCAAAAATGAATATCATTCCTGGACAACATTTAAGCAATTATTTTCTGTGTTATCAGTAAACATTTTTAAAAAATCAGTAAGAAAGGAAGAGGGAGAGAGAAAGAGAGAGAACAGGAGTAACTATACGCGCGCGTGCGTGCATGCATGTGTGTGTGTGTGTGTGTGTGTGTGCGCGCGTGTGCGCGCACGTGTGTTGAGGTGGGGGCCTAAAAGAGGGTGAGGATTCTTTTCATCGAGGTCTGTTTGTACAGAATTCTCTCCTTCTCCGCTTTACACTGTGAAGGAAAAGCCCAGCTGGGATAACAAGCTAAGTCGCAAATCTAAGTGTAACAAGTGTCGGATTACTGATCTGAGTTCTGCTGGGCTAACTCGTAAATCTAAATTAATAAGTGCCGGTTTGCTGATTCCCTGTTCATATTTTGCTAGCCAGCTGGATTTTCAAAGAGACATATCTGGCCTTGAAATGTTGGTTTGCTGCCTCACTGCCTCTACTTTCGTGATAATGATGTTGCTAAAGCTATTGCGTGCCTATTGGCCGAATACCCCAAGCTGGTACTTAACCCTATAAAACCTCACGTGCACGTCTTGGAGGTGCTCAAGGCTTAGGAGCAGAAGCCCCTCTGAGCCCGCCGGCGTAATAAATCTGAGTACTCCAACCCTCCGAGTGGTGCTTGTTTCTTGGCCGGCCTGTCATTTCCATAACAGCACCGTTGACAATAAGAACGTCACTCTCGTTCCGGCATAAAGAAGACATCTGGGGAGGGTGGGGTGGGGGGTGGGGTGTAGATCTATGTTATGTCCTGATTCCAGGAAGGAAAGGGGCAAGGGTCGGCGTGCCCTTCTTTCTGGGGTATCTGTCTGTTCGCTTTTGGTGTTCGGCTGGTTTGGTTATTTCAGCTTTCTGTTTGGTTCCTTTCACAGATCCAGTGGCTCAAAACAGCATTCTGATTTTCTTTTCTCCTGGGGTTTGGTTTTTGATAGGTAGAGGGACAGGGCCCACGCAGGGGTGGGGGTGGGGGGTCACTGTGCCGGAGAAAGGGAGGCGGCTGTGGTGAAATCATCGAGCAGAGGGGATTTCTACGAGAGGGACTCTCCGAAGTGAATGGGGTCCAAGGAGATCAGCAGGGTTTCTGTGTGCTCGTTTGGTTTTGTTCGTGCGTGTGTTTGTTTTTTCTGGACGAGGCCAAAGAACTCTTCAGGTGGAGGTGTGTGTCCAAAGGGTCTGACAGGATGGGAGGATGCGGGGCGAGTCAGTCCATGTGCCCAGAAAGAGAGAGAATCTGACATAGCTGAGACTCAGGCCTTTTTCAGACCTAGGCCCAGAGAGCAGTTCGGCTCCGAGCATTCACGGAGAAGTTCGCCGCCACCTCAGTCCTGTCCCCCACCCCCGCCCTCCCCCACGCCTCAGCCCCCAGTGAAGGAGGAATCATGAAGTGGCCGCACTTAGGCTAAGCCAATTTTTGGCTTTATGCTTACTGCTTGCTTTTAGAACCATCAGCAAACTCGACTGACCAGACACCGCTCCCAGCTCCAGGCCCACTGTTAAAAACAGCTAAAGTTGTCGATTCTAACTGTTTGATTTGACCTTCCTCTGATCGTTCAACTTGACAATCATGTTTGGCGTCTGAGTCTTTCCCCAGGAAGGGAGTCACGGGAGGATAAGCTCAGGAGAACGACCAGCCCCCTCCCACCCCCCACCCCCCACCCCGAGTTCCTCCGTGGCGCTGGTGCCGCCGGGTGAGTCTGACCAGATAAAGAAGGTCACGGGCTGATGACCTACTAGACCACCAGGAGGTCCCATGTTATCAGACACTCATCCAGATTTAGGAGGAAGTTTCATCAGAGACCCTTGTTGATCATGAGCACCTTTTGTGCTCCCGCCTGTTGTGATTCCCTTTCATGCTCCAACCTGTTCGTCCACAGAAGCATGAAACCCCAACCCCAAGACGGGTTCACAGTTTGGAGGGCACTAGCCTGCTGTGAGTCCCCTTTGCCCAGCAAAGCAATCAAGCTGCCTCTTTTCTTCTAAACTCTAAGACCCTGTCTCTGGGTTATTTGGCTCGTCAGGGACGGGGTGGGGGAGGGCGATCTTTCGGCAACACCTGCAGAAGTTTCCCTGAGTGGCAGGAACCAGCGTGGCCCTCAGGCCTCAGCCCCGCAGGCAGGCAGGCAGGCAGGCAGGCAGGCAGGCAGGCAGGCAGGCAGGCAGGCAGACAGGCAGGCAGGCAGAGTTGGAGCGACCGTTGGTCCCGCCCCCGCCCGCGCTCCACCCCCCCCCGCCCCCGCCGCTGCTTCCGCCGCCGCCGCCGCCACCGCCGCCGCCGCCGCCTCCCAGGCCTTCTCCACCGATCGGTCCCAAATCGACTGACTGTCTCCTGGAAGCGGGGGCGGGGACGTCAGGAGGATCCATTCGGCAGGGCCTCGTTCAATCGCTTCATTCAAATGCAGAAAGCTCTGTGCTCAGGTCAGAGCCTTTGACTTGGCCTCCGGCTCCTCTCTGTTGAACGGCTTTTGTTCTTTGGTTTCAATTTCCCCACCCTTAGGCCACCCCGTCCCAACTGCACGGAGGGAGGCGGGAGGGAGGGGGAGAATCTCGCCTGGTCTCAGGCCAAAGGAGTCCCCTCCTTTTCCTAATCTGGGTAAACCCCACTACACCGTTTGAGAATCATGGAAGGGCATGGAAGCAGACCTCTGACTTGATAGATTCCTCTGGGATGGGAGACTTTAAAAAAACAAAATTCTTTTTCCCCTGCTTCCAGGGAGGCAGAAAGGAGGGCCAGAGTGTTCCTCTTGCCTCGGGCAGTTCTTTGTTTGTTTCTTTCTTTCTTTTGTTAAATCTTTTTTTTTTTTTCCTTTTTTTCTTCCAGTTTTATTGAGACAGAGTTGACATACAGCAGTGTATACTTTGGGGGGGGGGCGGGGAGAGGAATTCGATTTTATGTATTTATTTTTGACCGGAGGTACTGGGGATTAAACCCAGGACCTTGTGCTTGCTTGCTAAGCACACACTCTACCACTGACCTATACCCTCCCCCTTGGCCAGTTGTGAAGTCCCTTTCATTCAGCATAGTCCATCGGGCACATTTTGGGGCAGCCTACTCTGGACCCCAACATTTCCCTATTCTGTAACTTCCCTGGAAGTTTTACACATTAAAAGCTGGGCTGTTGACTGTGCATGTGCGTCCATGCGTGCGTGCGTGCGTGCGCGTGGTGTGGGGGCAGGAGGGAGGGAATAGTTTCCTAGAGGGCCTGCGTTTCATGGACCCAGTTTCTTAGTTCTGAGAACAGGTCTGTTCAAGGAAACAGTTGTAGTATCTCGTCTCAGGAGGCGGTGGTGTCGATGGGCTTCTGAAGCTAGGCCTAGGGAGCAAGCAGTCAGGTATCGCCTAAGAGGCACTTGTGTGGAAAACCAAAGTACAGCAAAAAGGTTAATCATTGGAGCAGATGAGAAACCAGATTCAGGGCCGGGAGTAGGGGGTCAGTCTGGTAGGAGATTTCCACACATCGGGGTCATCGAAACGGCTCGAGCAGTTTGAAATGCCTCTGATGATGTCCTGGGGTGTTCGGCTCAACTCTCTGAGCGGCTCCTCCAAAAACAGGCCCTAGGATGGTTTCCACAGGAGCTGTTGTGGCCATTTCTCTGACGTTTACCTCCCGTTGTCCAGCTTCAGTCTGCAGGGCTTCAGGAGACGGAGCATTTTAGTACTCAATGATGCCAAGACAAAAGGGTGAGAGAAAATGGGAAACGTTCGTGGAGATGGTCCTAGGCAGATAGTGGAGGCAACTAGAAGACCTTCAGTCTCCGGGCCGGCTTTCAGGTTGAGACAAAAACCCTAAGGCAAGCGCTTGCTGCCACAGCACATCGACTAACACGGGAACCATCCAGTGAAGATCAGCACGGCCCCTGAACGTGGACGACACACGCACATACGTGAAGCGTTCCGTAGCTTTAGTGATGTCAGTCACCCAGAGGAAGACAGATATCCTATGCCATCACTTCTAGGTGGGATCTGAAAGTAAGTCAAGACACCCATCCATACATAAATAACTCCATTTTAAAAAGACTCCAAGGAACCTATTTACAAACCAGAAACAGACTGGACTCGCAGACATGGAAAAGAAACCGATGGTTAACACAGGGGACAGGGTAGGGTGGAGGAACGGGGGAGGGCAGAGGGATAAATCAGGAGTTTGGGATTAGCAGATATAAACCACCCTATACAAACTAGGTACACAAGTAGGTCCTACTGTCTAGCACAGGGAACTATGTTCAATAGCTTGTAATAACCTATCCTGAAAAAGTATACGTGTGTGTGTGTGTGTGTGTGTGTGTGTGTGTGTGTGTGTGTGTGTGAATAAGTGAATCACTATGCCGTACGTCATAAATGAACACAACATTGTAAGTCAACTATACTTCCATTGACAGAGAGTTCCTACAATAAACAGGCAGGCAGGCAGGCAGGCAGGCAGGCAGGCAGGCAGGCAGACAGACACAGACACAGACACACAGACACACAGACACACAGACACACACACACACACACACACACACACACACACACACACACACACACACACACACACACCCCCACAGACACAGGGGAACCCTAAGGAGAACGAGTAGCACTAGTATCTCTTATCCATGCATGTCTATCCCAGTTTAATGGAAACCTAAGTTTTTGCCTCCAAGTCAATGATGCTAATAACTCTGCTGCCAAGAATAGAAAAATCCTCACGGAGGATTTCTGAATCCCAGAAGGGTCAGGGAGGGAGAAAAAGAGAAAGGATTCCATTCTGCTGACAGAGGTATGATAGTTACCATGTGGGTGTCCGCCTCTAAAAGGGAAGGAAGGGGAAAAAACAGAAGTTTATTTTCCCTTGTATCTGAAAAGAAAAAAATTTAAAACTCAATCCTCTTGGAGACAAGAAGTCGTACACACCTCATGTCACTGATTCTCCTCCTCCACCTCCTCCTCCTCCTTCCTCTACTTCTTCTTCTAGTCTATATCTCCCATGGATTCTGACGACCTTGCCTGATGATGGCGGGTGATGGGGGCAGAGATCGATCTTTCTGAGAAGTAAGTTGGCAAGCGCTTTAGTGAAGCCTCGTAGGATTTACCCAGCGAAGCGAGTGCCTTCGTCCCTGGAGGCTGCGGAAAGTATGTCCCCAAGTCACATACGCATGTGTTTGTCTTTTGTTGTCGTTGTTGTTGTTGTTGTTGTTGGTGGTGGTGGTGGTGGTGGTGGTGTGTGTGTGTGTGTTTGTTTGTTTGTTTGTTTATTTGTTTGTTTGTTTGTTTGTTTGTTTGTAGCAGTGTCCTGGCCATGCTGATGGCATCAGGCTTGCAGCGGGGGAAGGAAGGCTTCAACCCCTTTGGAAGTCATAC